>NW_026926399.1:57500-275161 GCF_032062105.1 Saccostrea cuccullata
GTCCGTCTGTCCGTCTGTCCGTCTGTAAACTTTTCACATTTTCGACTTCTTCTCAAGAACCACTGGGCCAATTTTGACCAAACTTGGTACAAAGCATCCTTGGGTAAAGGGAAATTTAAATTGTTAAAATGAAGGGACATATCCCCTCGCAAGGGGACATAATCAAGAAAAGACAAAAATAGGGTGGGGTCATTAAAAAATCTTCTTCTCAAGAACCACTGGGCCAGTAAAGCTGAAACTTATGTGGAAGCATCCTGGGGTAGTGTAAATTCTAAATTGTTCAAATCAGGTCCCCGGGGGAAGGGCGGGGCCACAATGGGGAATCAAAGTTTTATATAGAAATATATAGGAAAAATCTTTGAAAATCTTCTTCTCAAGAACCACTGGGCCAGAAAAGCTGAAACTTATATGGAAGCATCCTGATATAATGTAGATTCTAAATTGTTCAAATCATGACCCCCGGGGGAAGGGCGGGGCTACAATTGGGAATCAAAGTTTTACATAGAAATATATAGGAAAAATCTTTGAAAATCTTCTTCTCAAGAACCACTGGGCCAGAAAAGCTGAAACTTATGTGGAAGCATCCTGATATAATTTAGATTCTAAATTGTTCAAATAATGACCCCCGGGGGATGGATGGGGCCATAATGGGGAATCAAAGTTTTATATAGAAATATATAGGAAAAATCTTTGAAAATCTTCTTCTCAAGAACCACTGGGCCAGAAAAGCTGAAACTTATGTGGAAGCATCCTGATATAATGTAGATTCTAAATTGTTCAAATAATGACCCCCGAGGGATGGGTGGGGCCATAATGGGGAATCAAAGTTTTATATAGAAATATATAGGAAAAATCTTTGAAAATCTTCTTCTCAAGAACCACTGGGCCAGAAAAGTTGAAACTTATGTGGAAGCATTCTGGGGTAGTGTAAATTCTAAATTGTAGGAATCATGACCCCCAGGGGAAGGGCGGGGCCACAGTGGGGTATCAAAGTTTTACATAGAAATATATAGGACAAATCTTTGAAAATCTTCTTCTCAAGAACCACTGGGCCAGAAAAGCTGAAACTTGTGTGGAAGCATCCTGGTATAATGTAGATTCTAAATTATTCAAATAATGACACCCGGGGGAAGGGCGGGGCCACAATGAGGAATCAAAGTTTTATATAGAAATATATAGGAAAATTCTTTGAAAATTTTCTTCTCAAGAACAACTGGGCCAGAAAAAGTGAAGCTTATGTGGAAGCATTCTGGGGTAGTGCAAATTCAAAATTGTAGGAATCATGACCCCCAGGGGAAGGGCGGGGCCATTATAGGGAATCAAAGTTTTACATAGAAATATATAGGACAAATCTTTGAAAATCTTCTTCTTAGGAACCACTGGGCCAAAAAAGCTGAAACATATGTGCCCATGGAAGGATCATGGGGTAGTGTAGATTTCAAAATGTCTATATTATGATCAGTGGGGTAGGGTGGGGATGCATTATGTATAACAAGGGTGAAATCTGGTATAGAACAGAATGGTCAAAGCTTCTCAGGTGAGCGATGTGGCCCATGGGCCTCTTGTTTTATATTTTACAAGAAAGCATCTAATTTGGATGTAAATTTTTTTTTTTAATTTTCTTTAAAAAAATACAAACAAAAAAAATCATATAAAATAATTACCGGTAAGAGCTAATGTCGGTCTTCCAATCCTGAAACCTATAAAATAAAAAGTTGGTGGCATTCCTCTTAAAGTAGATTGGCTTTACATTAAGCTCTGTTCAAAGCTCAGTTTCCAAGAAACTAAGATATTTCCATCAAACTTCATATGATAGATATTGATGAGAGCTACACAACTACATGAACATCAACATATGTTTACCTTGTTCTTTCCTTTCAACTCTCAAAGTATTGTTTAACTCAGTTTTAATTAAATAATATTTTCTTTTCAAACTTCATATGCTGATACATACTGATGTAAGCTATTCAACTGTATCAATTTTTTTTACCTTGACCTTTCCATTGCCTTGACCTCACTTTTTTAAACTAGTGTCACACTTCATATTCTGATACAGATTTAAGCTATTCAACTAAATCAAAATTTTTTTTACCTTGACCTCACTTTTCTCAATTAGGTTATATGCTGATACATATTTGTGAGAACTATTCAACTGCATAAAAAGCATCTGACTTAACCTTTCCTGTAACCTTCATCTTTCCTGTAACCTTGATCTTACTTTTCTCAAACTTGCATTTTTGCATAATTGAAAGAAACTGTTTAAGATATATTTATATTAGCTTATGCACTGATACATTATTAGGTGGGAATTTATCATCTAAGAATCAACTTTGGGGGTTACAAATTTAAAGAAACTATTCAAAATATTCTCTTTAAATTTCCTACACTAATACAAATTTTCATTTTGCATTACTTATATACCCTCGGTGGGGCATTCATGTTCTGTAGACATATAGTTAATCTTTGAAGTTTATAGGACAATTTCAATCTCTACATGTACCTGTATTGCCAGAGTATGAGGCAACATGAAAAACATATTCATACAAATTCTCTTTCTAAGATACTGATCCATAAGCTGGTTATGTTATAGATAGAAAAAATGTGCCTTATGCTGGGGGACCCGTGATTGACACCGTGAAGGGAAATAACTTTGTAAATGTGAAAGTTGTATGAAAAGAAATGTATAGAAAATATTAATAAAATTGATACGGAAATACCCTCACGTTGAAGCTTCAGTAAAACATTATGTTATGTCCCTTTTTTCTATATACCCTACAGATCATGATAAGGTTAATGACATGTTAATACATTGTAGCTGTTTACAGTTAAAGAAACAGCAAGTGTTGTGTACCTTGAGAGCAGGAAAACCAACATTCTCCCTTGAATTTTCAACAATTATACTTTTCCTTTTTCCCTGCAAACCTTGGGCAACAATGTGCTCATCTTGTTTTAGCTTTAGATATAAATGGCACTGTTCTTGAATTTCAGTGGAGATTAATTTGTGAATTTCAGTGACCTTTTTTAGGAAAAAAGCTTTGTTATTTATTCTTAATGACTTTCATGTAATTTCAATAAGTTGCAATTTAGACATTAAATAATCATGTCATTAATCTGATGGGCTATTTTCTATTATTATACAATTTACTACGGGGTACTTTTTGTACAATAACTGCATCATTCCTTGATGAAATCATTTCTACTAGACTTAAGTTGGGGCTACAAAGGATACATATACATGTATCAAAGTTTAAGAATAGCTTGTTAAGTAAGTTGTGAACAAATATTTTAAAAAGTTGTATGCCACATGCATAAAATTACAGTAATAAATACAGAAACTTCCTTATTGAAATATGTCACTTCTCTATTACTTGTCCCGAATGTAACTAAATTTAAAATGCATGAGCATGCTTGGCATTTTTTAAGTGTCAATACAATGTGGAATCATAAAACAAAACTGTAACAGCATGCACATGATATATATTAACAATTTTGATTAGCTAACATTTTATTTATAAGTCATATGACTTAAATTGACTAATTTCCAAAGAAATGCACTCTACATACTTTGCAATATGAATTGAATACAGGTATTCATATTTAAGAATTTCAACTGTAACAGTAATCAATGAAACACCTGTAATATAATGTAATATGTGATATAAGGGGAATGATTAGCAGAACAAATTTATTGCTCCCAGTGTTACAGTAGACACGCTTTCATTTCGTTCCCAAAGTTATTTTGATAGCTTCATGATAGCTAAAATAAACTGGCATGCAATGTACATCTGCTCGTACGCGTTCTGGAATGTAAACATGATCCAATATTGTACTACCCTCTGTAGTAGAAAAATTCACTTTCTGCTGAAATCCTTTAGACTCTACCAACTCTTGTACAGGTCCTTTGAATTTTGCATCTTCATTGAAGTCACCCATAATAATACACTTCAAATATTGTGCCTTGAAATAATCAATGACTTTCTGAAGACCTTCAAGAAATAATGTCAGATGGAGTTGACTTGGTCGATATATGATAACGAGTACAGTGTTTTCTTCACACAGTTCTACTGCAATTCCTTCAATGTTTTTCTGTGGTAATACATGAATCAATGTTTTTTCGTCTTTCTTCTTGTACACGCCAACACCTCCTCCTTTAGCTTTGCGAAGCTTCGCTAAACTGTTCACATTTTCATCATAGGATTCTTCCCTTGTAATATGGTAAAACTCAAAGTCTTGAATTTCAAATTCTTTTGTACTCTCACTGCCTTTCAACCAAGTCTCTGTCAAACACACAAAGTTTGCATTCAGAATTCTCCTGTCATACTTAAGGTCTTCAAAATGACATCTTAAACTTTGCACATTCAATAAAATGATTGTTTTATGATCATCAGAGTCAGAGATGAAATTTGAATGACTTTGATCAGGAACTAATTTCTTCATTTTATTCAGGGCAGATTTCACATGTTGATCAGCATAAATTTTCTTCTGCAAAAGAGTTTCATCACTTGTCTCTATGAATAAACCATTCTGAGAGGTGACTCTACTAATGGCTACATATGCCTGTCCTGGAGCAAATGTTCTATCTAAATTTACAACAACGCTGTCTGTTGTCATTCCTTGAACTTTATGTGCAGTACATGCCCATGCTAATTTCAAAGGAAATTGGTGTCGAACAACATTTTTTGTATTTTTCTCTTTGACGTCTTCTTGTACTCTTTGAATAAGCACCAGATTTCCTTGAGGTGTCAACTTTCCTTGCTGTTTTCCAGTATCTTTACTATCAAATAATATTCCAATTCCTTCAACTCGATTTCTCTGTTGACCTTTTCCAAACTCAATAAGGGAAATGTATCCCATTGCACCATTAACAAGTCCATCTTCAACATTTATGTTCCTTGTAAGCATGACTCTAGCATTCACAGATATGATCAGGGAAGTGGATAAGCCATCTGTTCTTGTGCTAATGAAAGGTTTATCACGTGAAGTGAGCTTTCCTGTTGTTCTCTCTTTCTGATAATCTTCAGCATTTACTTCAATTAAATCTGCACATTTTTCTCTCAACATCTGAATGTTATGTTCATTTGCTTCTTCGTTTGTCGGATATACATGTAGAACATCTTGTGGTCCATCCCTTATACATTCTGTAAGCATCCCTTTCGCTGCCTCTGATAACGGTTCTTCTATTGTCCGAATTCGTAAAGAATTCAAAATCGAAGCAAAGTTTGCATCTTCACGCTGTCTCATTATTTCGTCTAACTCAATTATTCTGAAAAAGTCTAACCAATAGTCTACCGGATATTCTTGATTTTCATTATACAATCTCTCTGCTTTTCGTTGTTTTACAGGAGGAAGTTGGTAGAAATCGCCCACTGCTAAAACAGAAACACCACCAAATGGTTCTTTACACTTCTTAATTTGAACAAGCCGCTTTTGAATGTAATACAAAAGCCTTTTGTACACCATAGATATTTCATCAATGACCAAGATCTGCAAGTTTTCTAATTTGGCTCTTATCGCACTCAAATTTTGCTCATTCAGAGGTTCATAAGGAATGCGTAGAGCTATTGGCAAAGAGAAAACGTAGTGAAGTGTATTTCCATGTATATTGAATGCAGCTGTACCAGTAAATGCTGTTAGAAGAACAGATATATCAACAGGAGATGGAAGTACTTTTTCAAAAAGTCGAGACGCTTCATAATGTATAGCCTTGATCAAATGGCTTTTTCCTGTTCCTGCACCTCCTGTCACGAAGATATGTAATGGTTCTGTTTTCTCTCCAGTAGCTTTCTTCAAACACCAGTTACGAACTATGTAGAAAACCTCCTTTTGTTTTTCATTCAAATTTCTCAATAAAGGAAGCATTTCTTGCCTTGAATTAGAATTTTCTGTGATGTGGTATAACAAATCTGAGGAGTTATTATTTTCAATTTCATGAGTGACCTCTGGCTTTTTGTTTTCTAATTTCTCAGTCTTCTGTTTTTCATTAATACACTCTTTCCTATTGATTTCTGTTTCTGGACAAAGCTTTGCCCATGCATCCTCAGGTTCACCATAAAGTTCTAAAACTTCTTGTGCATTATCAATGGCATCCTCATTTGTAGAGAATTTGCACCGATTACTTTCCACCAAAGTTTTGACCGAAAGTAAATCATTCTTGGATTTCAGTCTGACAAATCCTGAGTCAAAAAATGTCTGGTAAAGGTCGAATCCAGGTGGTTTTAGTTGGTCTTGTGTGACATATGGAAGAAAAAGTTGTAATATTGACTGATAATACTTCTCTGGTGCATTTTCTAAACTGAATCTTGGATATCTGATAACTGCTGGTTTTCCTCTTGTTCTTTTCTGTATGTACCCTTTTCCATTTCTCAATTCATAAACACTTTCATTTTCCCCTTTAGGAATCTCAGATTTAGCAAGCACTCTGTAAAGGGAACAGAATTCTGCAAGACAAATCTCATGGAAAGATTGTAGGTCAGGGCGATTTTCATACCTTTCTACAATATTTGTCATCCATATGTCTTCATCATCATCATCTTCGCAGCCATTGTCATTACTTTCACTATCTTTTTTTCTCATATCAGCAAGAGGTTTACTTAAACGAGTTGGATTTTCACCAACAGGTACAAAAATGACCTTTCTTGAACTTTCCTTCATTTTCAGATTACAGACTCTGTACACTGCTTCTTGAGCACTGACCTCTCTATGATTAAGATATGAAGATCCTATTCTTTTCATTGTTTCACGGGCATTTAAATTGCCTTCCATTGCTTCTACTTGTGTTTGCTTCAAAAGCATTCCCATTTCTCTTTCTGCCTTTGATATGTATGATATAATGTACACAATGCAACTGAAGGGGTCTAGGACGTATTGTATGTCCATGTTTGCATCCCAACATCTAAGAAGGCATGGATTGTACTGATTTGTCCACATTTCATCAGGATTTCGTCTCAATACAGTACTTGATTTTGTAGATAGTATCTTATGTGCTGTCTCATAAATATCTTGTGTGAGGTGGATGTTGCTGAATATTTCCTCAGTTGTCTTGCATGCATTAACATCGTCCAGAACTTCATTCCAAATGCTCAACAAAATGTCCTTTGCCAACGATTTATTCAAAACTCCCTCCTCATGAGAACTTTCAGCATCCTCCTCACATTGCCTTGTTATAAATGTCTTTTCTGATGGAGGTCTTGGAAAATTGAATCTGCACTCTGTTCCTTTTTTTCTGCATGATTTTGAATGATTCTTACTATGTTGTTGTACAGCTAAAACGACTTGTCTAAGTTCTGGGTTGTCGTCCTCAGAAGGCAGAGCACATGTGATGTACCTATCAATAAAATCACAAACCGTCTCATCACTATCTATGTTCAGTTTTGGTGCATTTTCAACCCAGTACAAACAATGCATATGTGGAGAACCTCTTTGCTGAAATTCAACTCTTATAAAAAAATCTATAACATTTCCTATTGGGTTTGACGGTGACAATATTACATCTCTCTGGAAAATATGGAATCTATTTTCAAACATTCTGGCAACAGTTACAGGGTTATTTCTCAAAATATCACTTTTTTCTGCCCAGTCCAGGTTAGAAGGGTCTCTTGCATCATTTTCATGGTGTAAAATTGATCCAACTATCTCGTTCCACCTGAATTCCGCCGCAGAGAAAGAACAGAACCATGTAGGAATACCAAGTTGTCGAAGCATAGCAAATAAATCTTTCTGTGTTGCTGACCAGTATGCAGGTGTCCCTCTAATTGGCTGCATAAACCTTAGAGCGTCATTGTTCTTCAACAATTTAGAGAGTTCTTCTGGGTTTTGTAACATATCTGATGTTACTGATTTTCCACCATCAAGTTTTGATATAGATTTCCGCATTGAAATTTGTGTCTTCTCAATCACTTGATTCATTTCAGACAGGTACTGAGAAAAGAAGATGTAATTTGTGTCTTTGGCAAACCTATTGTCAGTGTTCATAAGTCTGTTGTTAAAATATCTTGCAAGGGTTATCTTCTCTTCTCTATTTTCATTCCAAGAAAAATTTCCCGTGGGAAATAAATGTGGAAATGTCTTTGCTTCATTCCCTTCTTCTTGCAACATACGCACAGGATTTTTTCCTTCCCCTGGAGCTATATTGTAAACATCATCAAAGTAGTGATCAAGGACCTCTTGTGCAATATCCACAGGTTGTAAACATGTGTCTGAAACCACCTCTTCATGTTCTGTTGTCTTTTCCGAGGTTAATTCTTCATCTACACATTCAT
This sequence comes from Saccostrea cuccullata, assembly GCF_032062105.1. Taxonomy (NCBI): domain Eukaryota; kingdom Metazoa; phylum Mollusca; class Bivalvia; order Ostreida; family Ostreidae; genus Saccostrea; species Saccostrea cuccullata. Next base: position 65,759 of record NW_026926399.1, read on the forward strand.
TACAATCATTCAGTATCAAATCATTTTGCTCATAATTATGTTGCCATGTGGAATTAATCACAACATCTTGATACCACCTGTTGTTCTTCTTTAAATAATCAATGGCTGTTAATATATGGTCTGGATTCACATACTGATATTCATAGTAGCCCTTATATGATAACTTACGCTTCAGCTTAACACGTAGCAGCATGTTTTCACATTCATTGTGTGGTAAGCTTGTTGCCTTTCTCATATCTGAGGGTACACATACAACAGGACCATGTACATTTCTTTGACCACCTTTTGGAAGAGCCATCACTTTCATGAAGGGAATATGTAATGCAATGAGATGCTGCTCTAAACTGTTCAAATTGCTTAATTGATGTGGAATTTCATCCACTGACATTTTATTAACAGCTGCTTCAGCAGGAATTTTACCGCTCAATATTTTTCTATGACATGTAAAACAGATCCACAATGATGATTTTTGGCAGTTATTTGAACAAGACATTGTGCATTGATGAACATATCTATGACTTATGCATAGTTTTGCAATTTCTATTGCCTTCTCTCTTTTCTCATACATATCAAGTGCACATCCTTGAACTTGATTTTTAAACAATAAACGATGACAACAGCAACAAGTGTATTCTGGGCCATCCCTCACATTATCCTTAAATAATTTCACGACTTCATCTTCATCTTCTAGCTTCACTTTCATTGCTCGTCTCTGTTTTAGAACATTTTCTTTCTTACGTTTCTTTGCATCAGCACTAAAGTGGTATTTCACCTTATTAGCTGTCTTCACTGTATCTCTATGTTCTTCATCTTTCTCGTACTTTTCTATACTTCTTCTTTTAACATCTGCTCTGTGTACATCATCTGTCTTGTATCTCTTTGTACTCCTCAGTTTAACATCAGCTCTATGTACTTCATCTTTCTTGTACTTTTCTGTACTTCTTTTTTTAGCATCTGCTCGATGTACTTCATCTTTTTTGTACTTTTCTGTACTTCTTTTTTTAGCTTCTGCTCTATGTACTTCATCTTTCTTGTACTTTTGTGTACTTCTTTTTTTAGCATCTGCTCTATGTACTTCATCTTTCTTGTATTTTTCTATGCTTCTTTTTTTAACATCTGCCTTGTGTACTTTGTCGGTTGCATATTTTTCTCTGCTAGCTTTTTTCACTCTCATATTATGTGTTGTGTCTAAAACATACATTTGTACACTTCTTTCTTTTGTCTTTGCATTGTATGTTTCATTTATTCTGTATCTCTCTTTCCTCTCTGCTAATACTTTTAGTCTATACCCTCGATCTGCCCAGTACTTTAGTTTTGCTGCTTTAGATTTCTTTTGGACACGACAAAATCCTGTACTCTTCATTCCACTCTGCTCATTCATAATTTTAGTCCTTTTCACAATTCTTTTATTTCTGTCAATCACAGTTTCTGTCGATGACATGGCATTACGCACTTCCCTCATCCGTTCTGTATTTCCAACTCTTTTCTTGGATTCTTTAATATTTGATTGAGCCCTTTTGAAATAAACTGTTTCTTTTCCAAAAACTGTCAACACAACATCATAATGATTCTCATTCTCATGATAAAGATATATTGCTCCCGAAGAAAGCAAGTTTCTCGTAGGATCTACCATGCTTGCAGAATATGTAATCCAATGGTTCTCTGTATATGTATGTATAGCAGTATTTAACAGATGAGACAGAGCAAGGATTTCTACTTCTGTTGCCCATACACCCTCTTGAGTCATATTTCTCATTGCAATGTGATTTTCAACAGAATTTTCATCACACCTTAAAAAAGTTTTAAACAAATTTGAATTGTTTAGAAGATGTTGACATATTGCTGAACGTACAGCATAATGATGGTCCTCTACTCCAGTCAAACAAAATGAAATTGCGCGAAAAAAACAATTTCCATCTCCCACAATTCTTGCACAGTTGTCAGGTGCTTCCACATCCTTTGAAAAAGCATTCTTGTTACTTACACCTTCAAAACTTGAAAATGGTATCCCTAAAGTACGACAGTTCTCTTTTTTCTCATCACCAGAAAGTGGCAAAAAGCTCATTTTGTGACTTTCAACAGAAACAACTTCAAGATCATTATCATCAATAACCAACCTATGTTTTGAACTGCAATACACATCGTCTTGTTCCTCATGCTCTCCAACATCGATTTCTTTTTCATGAAGTAAAATATCACTTGTACTTTCAATTTTGCAAATTGAACAATTCACACCCGTTATTTCACAATCAACCATTTCAGAATAACCCATGGATATTGCTAATGAAAGAACATGGTTATAAACATCCTCTATTGAATTATAGAGTATACGAGTACTGCATCCATTCAAACTCATATTTCCCTCATAAGACCTTGAGTGTGAATCAAATGTGAAAAACTTACCACTTGTTTTCCCAATCAAGAATGTATTTCCTCGGAAACACACAAAACATCCATCAGACTCAGAAAGAGCAATACGCAAAGCATCTAGAAGTAAATATGCATGAAATTCATCATAATTTGGTTCAATGTTTGATAAATTGATCAGGCTGCATAATGATTCATTTGCCTTGAACTTAAACATTGTATTGAAGCATTCGAAAAACTGTGGAAGCTCATCAACCAAAAGGTATCTGCTACTTATATAAGAACTACGCTGCAAGTATGTGTACAACTCATCCCCACTTACCAAAATGTTGTCCATATCTGAAGTTTGCCAGTGTTTACTATTCTTTAGTTTATGGTATGCTAATGCTACCAAAGAGTTCGCTACACACTGTGTGCCAGCATTTTCACCAAACATTAAGTCACCCTGATGAAAAGAACCTTGAACAGTTACCTGACACATTGATATTGGTCCATCAGAAGTACTACAAGCATTGTCAACATCATCCAATTCACTACTACATTGTCTCTCAATTCTGCATTCTGATATATTTCTCTCATATACACTATCTATATTTTCATTTTCATCATATAAATTCCTTTTAGTATTCCTTTTAGATATCGTTCTTTTACTATGGTTTGCATCAATCAATCTCCTGCTGGACTCATCCCCCTTGGAGGATGACATATCCAGCTGCGCCTGACCTGCTGAGCCAGACACGTGCACGGTGTCCGGCTCAGGTACCCTCGGTGAGATACAAACCCACGGTGGGGAGTCAGGGGACGGTGCCATGCCTCCGTTTTGGGCACACAGACGACTTCCCTGAGATGATGCGATACTCAGGGCATTTGAATGCATTTTCTCGCGAAGAGAGGCCTGCATTCTGGCCAAGGGTTTTTCCTCAATAGGCGGCAACCCTATAGAGCCTTGTCCTGGAAAATTACCAGGAGGAGCTAAGAAAGCTCCATCTGCTGCCCCGCAAGGGACAACAGACTGATCTGCTGAGACATCTGCTGGGGGAAGGAGCAGCTGCTGCCTTTTCTCCCTTTTTCGCATCTTGTCTCTCTGACGCTTCACACTAGCAGAGATGCCTTTTCTCTTGCCCATCTACAAAATAAAAAAAATCTTACCTCTTAATTATAACTACAAAGTATTAGCATACATGTATACATAAGAAAAATGTACAATACTGTGAACTAAATAGACTTTTACATGTAATAAATTAATGTAAATGTTAATAAATTTGGTGTGTATGAATTTGGCAAAGAGCAAGATGTGTTTGTGAAACACTATGTGCCAGGCGGCAATAAAGTTAAAAAAAACTTTATTTAGCATATAGGTTCCTGTTAAGGTCACAAGATCATTGACTTTGGTGTCATTTGAAATTAGTGGAGTATGCATACCAAATATGAAGTTTCTATCTCTCATGGTTCAAAAGTTGTGGCAAAAGTTCGAAAAAGCTATTTTTAGCATATAGGTCACAGTAAAGATCACAAGGTCATTTTAAAGAGCTTAATTAGTGGAGTATACCATATAAGAAGTCTCTATCTCTTATGGCAAATGTTTAAGTTTAGAAAAGGAAAACAGATAGACAAAACAACAAGAGGCCCAAGGGCCTTGAATCGATCTTCTAATAAATTATACAATCTATCCTAAGACCAAAGATGCATCAACTGACAAAGCTTGATGATTCTTAGCCAATTAGGACTGACGATATTTCAATCTTACTATGAAATACTATAAGTAGGTCATGGTGCATTAATTGACAAGGTTGATGATTCCAAGCCAATAAGTACTTGAGATATTCAAAAGTAGGTGACAGTGACCTTTTTATTAGTCAACATTCCCTGAAAACCCAAGGTGCATCAACTGACAAAGTTTGTCAGCTCTAAGCCAATAAGTACCTGAGAATACTTAAATATAGCCACAAAATGTCACAAGTAGGTCACCCTGACCACCGTGACCTACTTTTCGATCATCATTCTCCAAACCCAAGATGATTCAATTCACAAAGTTTGATGATTCTAAGCCAATAAGTACCCGAGATAGCTCAATATAACCATAAAATGTAAAAGGTCACAGTGACCTACTGTTTGTTTTCAATTTCTGAAAACCCAAGATGCATCTACTGACAAAGTTTGATAATTATAAACCAATCAGTACCTGAGATATTCAAAAGTAGGTCACCATGACCTACTTTTTGGTCGTCAATTTCCAAAACCCAAGATGCAACTACAGACAAAATTTGATCATTTTAAACCAATAGGTACCTGAGATAATTAAATCTAGCCAAAAAACATCAAAAATAGGTCACCGTGACCTACTTTTTGGTCGTCTTCCTCCGAAAACCCAAGATGCATCAAATGACAAAGTTTGATGATTCTAAACCAAGAAGTACCTGAAATACTTAAATATAGCCATAAAATGTCGAAAGTAGGTCACAGTGACCTACATTTTGATCGACAGTTTCTGAAGACCCAAGATGCATCAACTGACAAAGTTTGATGATAAGCCAATAAGTACCTGAGATACTTATAGCCATAAAATGTCGAAAGTATGTCACCGTGACCTACATTTTGGTTGACATTTCCTAAAGACCCAAGATGCATCAAATGACAAAATTTGATGATCATAGGTTTAATAGTATTCAAAATATGCCTACTAAACAATTTGAAAACAAATGCCTGCAAAGTTCCAAAAGTAAGTCACAGTGACCTACTTTTTTATAGGTATGTTTTAAGGCCCCAAAGAGCATCAACTTACAATATTTTATGATTCTAAATCTCTCAGTGTCTGAAATAATGGGATTTCATGTTTGAGAAAAGATTAGTCATAAAATTCAAAAAATAGGTCATGATTACCAACTTTTAAGTTGACATTGTTCAAGAACCCAAGATGCATCAACTGACAAAGTTTGATGATCATAGACCTTAAAGTGTCCAAAATATGCCTAATATCAATTTGAAAACAAATGCCCGCAAAATCAAACAAGAGGCCCATGGGCCACATCGCTCACCTGAGAAGATTTGGCCATTCTGTTCTTTACCAGATTTCCCCCTTGTAATACATATTGTGACCCACCCTACCCCACTTATCATAATTAAAACAATTTGAAATTTACATTACCCCAGTATCCTTCCAAATAAGTTTTGATTTTCAGATTTTTTCTATATATTTCTATGTAAAACATTGATTCCCCATTGTGGCCCCGACCAACCCCAGGGGGTCATGATTTGAACAATTTAGAATCTACACTACCCCAGGATGCTTCCAAATAAGCTTCTCTGGCTCAGTGGTTCTTGAGAAGAAGATTTTCAATGATTTTTCCTACATATTTCTATGTAAAACTTTGATTCCCAAATTGTGGCCCTGCCCTACCCCGCGGGGTCATGATTTGAACAATTTAGAATCTACACTACCCTAGAATGCTTCCACATAAGTTTCAGCTTTTCTGACCCAGTGGTTCTTGAGAAGAAGATTTTCAAAGATTTTTCCTATATATTTCTATTTAAAACTTTGATTCCCCATTGTGGCCCCGCCCTACCCCCTGGGGTCATGATTTGAACAATTTAGAATCTACACTACCCCAGGATGCTTCCACATAAGTTTCAGCTTTTCTGGCCCAGTGGTTCTTGAGAAGAAGATTTTCAAAGATTTTCCCTATATATTTCTATGTAAAACTTTGATTCCCCATTGTGGCCCCGCCCTACTCCCGGGGGTCATGATTTAAACAATTTAGAATCTACACTATGCCAGGATGCTTCCACATAAGTTTCAGCTTTACTGGCCCAGTGGTTCTTGAGAAGAAGATTTTTTAATTGCCCAACCTTATTTTTGTCTTTTCTTGATTATCTCCCCTTGCGAGTGGAAATGTCCCTTCATTTTAACAATTTAAATTCCCCTTCACCCAAGGATGCTCTGTACCAAGTTTGGTCAAAATTGGCCCAGTGGTTCTTGAGAAGAAGTCATAGTTTACAGACGGACGGATGGACAGACGGAGTTGGCCATTTTGGCCCGCCCTACCCCCAAAGGTCATGATTTGAACAAGCTAGAATCTACACTACCCAAGGATGCTTCCAAATAAATTTGATGTATTATGGCTTTGTTGTTCTTGAGAAGAATATTTTTAAAGAATTTTCCTATATATTTCTATGTAAAACTTTTGTCCGCCATTTTGGCCCCGCCCTACCCCCAAGGGTCATGATTTGAACAAACTAGAATCTACACTACCTGAGGATGCTTCCATAAAAATATGATAAATTATGGCTTTGCTATTCTTGAGAAGAAGATTTTTAAAGAATTTTCCTATATATTTCTATGTAAAACTTTGGTCCGCTATTTTGGCCCCGCCCTACCCCCTGGGTCATGATTTGAACAAGATAGAATCTATACTACCTAAGGATGCCTCCATATAAATATGATGAATTATGGCTTTGTCGTTCTTGAGAAGAAGATTTTTAAAGAATTTCCTATATATTTCTATGTAAAACTTTGGTCCGCCATTTTGGCCCCGCCCTCCCCCCAGGGGTCATGATTTGAACAAACTTGAATCTACACTACCTGAGGATGCTTCTATATAAATATGATGAATTATGGCTTTGCTATTCTTGGGAAGATTTTTAAAGAATTTTCCTATATATTTCTATGTAAAACTTTGTTCAGCCATTTTGGCTCCGCCCTACCCCCGGGGTTATGATTTGAACAAGATAGAATCTATACTACCTAAGGATGCGTCCATATAAATATGATGAATTATGGCTTTGTCGTTCTTGAGAAGAAGATTTTAAAGAATTTCCTATATATTTCTATGTAAAACTTTGGTCCGCCATTTTGGCCCTGCCCTCCCCCCAGGGGTCATGATTTGAACAAACTTGAATCTACACTACCTGAGGATGCTTCCATATAAATATGATGAATTATGGCTTTGCTATTCTTGAGAAGATTTTTAAAGAATTTTCCTATAAATTTCTATGTAAAACTTTGTTCAGCCATTTTGGCTCCGCCCTACCCCCGGGGTTATGATTTGAACAAACTTTAATCTACACTAGGATGTTTCCCCTTAAGTTTCAACTTTCCTGGCTCGTTGGTTTTTGAGAAGAAGATTTTAAAAATATGCCACCAATTTTTCACTAATTCCCAATTATTTCCCCTTGATTTAAGGCGTGGCCCTTCATTTGAACAAACTTGAATCCCCTTCACCAAAGGATGCTTTGTGGCAAGTTTGGTTGAAATTGGCCCAGTCGTTCTTGAGTATACAGACAGACGGACGTGCTGGACAAAATGTGATCAGAAAAGCTCACCTGAGCCGAGCTACAAAACACAAATCAGTATTGAAAAGTTTACTTGTTTAAAGAGGGGGGATTTGAATTGTCTATTACTGTACTTGAGAATGTAACTATATCAATAAAGCATACGTATAATTTTGCCACATTTGAAAAGAAGATTTTAGGTTTTTCTAACATTATTACTTACCGGTAATCTCCCATTGTGACCCCCCCCCCCCCTCGAACACTATTTGAATAAACTAGATATCATTGAGATGGTGACCATCTCAAAGGGCTCCGCGTTCAACAATGAACATGAAAATGTAAGGTTAAAACAATATGAGCTGCATGTTGGACATCGGAAAATTTTATTGAAAATTTGAAATCAACTAATTTAATGACAGAAAGATAAATTATTTATTATTTATAAACTTCTGTTGTTTTTTTATTAGCTGTGATTGAAGCAAAATTGAATTATTGTTGTCCTGTATAATAATGATTTCTTATATAAAACTGTATATTCAGTTGTACAGAAATATTTCTTCTGAAACATTTTAAAACTTTTTTGGGCTTATTGATCATAAAATGTTTTAAAAATTACATACAAATTGATCATAATAGCACATTTTACCATAAAAATAAAATTCTCAAAGATACAGCTCGTATTGCTTTAAGTTTGAAAGGTTTATTTTGAAGAGGAACTTTTGTGTACTGCAGTGAAAGTAATTTAGTACGACCTCACAGATACTGCAATTTTACATATATATACATGTATATATATATGTATATATCGCAGTTATCTTGTATCCTCAGTTATATAAATTTACTGGAATTAAGGGGAAAAATTATGCACCAAATAAAGATTTTAAACATAGAGGCTAATTCTGACCATGACCTAGAAATTTGACCAATTAAAGTCACTGCACATCCATTGACCAGTGGCACTCTGTGAGTGAAATATGAGCCAGATTGGGCCAAGGAGAGAGAATATATGCTGCGGACAAGGATTTTTCACACAAGTCTGCTATGACCTTGACCTTTGATCCAGAAACATGGTTCAAGGTCACTGCACACCGATTACCCAAAGGCACTGTGTGGGTGAAGTATGAGCCAGATTGGGCCAAGGGAAGAGAAGATATGCTCCGGACAAGGATTTTTCACACAAGTCTGCTATGACCTTGACCTTTGAACCAGAAACATGGTTCAAGGTCACTGCACACTTGTTACCCAAAGGCACTGTGTGGGTGAAGTATGAGCCAGATTGGGCCAAGGGGAGGGAAGATATGCTCCGGACAAGGATTTTTCATACAAGATATCTCGGACGGACTGACGGACGGACAGACTGATCACTATAGGGCGCCCGCCGAGCGGGGCCCTAACTAAAATCTTCACTACCTTACTTGCAGATGCTTACACGTCAATTTGACCAAGAAAAAAAACTTTTCTGTTCTGGAAAATATTTCTTCCAATAATTTCTTATTCAAAACTTTGATCCCTCCTTGTGTCTACATCCTAACCCTGGAGGTCATAATTTGAACAAACCTGAATCTTAACCACCCAAGGATGCTGATTTGAATAATCTAGAAGTACACTACCTGAGGATGCTTCCGTATAAATATCACCAACCATGCCTTGGCTTTGCTGTTCTTAAAAAGATTTATTTTTCCTACTTCTATGTAAAATTTTGATCAGCCATTGTTGTCCCACCCTACCCCCAGAGGTCATGATTTGAACAAAATTGAATCTACAAATAACGTAAAGCTTTACACTTATCTCCAAACAAAAATAAATGAAACTTTGAAATTGCCATTCTGACACTGGTTCTTAAGAAGAAGTCAAAAGTGTTAGCTAAAAATTAGAACCTTGACCCCATCCCCTTTCCTCCCCCATAAATCATAACAAAAGAAGAGGTCCATACATAATAAACAACATCCATAAATACCCCACATACAAATATTTATGTCGCATAACCAAATACAAACTTAAACAACAAAAAAATCAAACATAAATTTTATTTTTAAAAAAAAAACACAATTTCCATTCAAGGCCAACAATGAAATTTTTGTTTTTGTTTGATGTACTCCGACCGACCCGTCAAATTTGTCTATACCAAATACATTTAATTTTTTTCAACACTTTGAAATTTAAATGCCCCTGGATCAAAAGATCCTGTGGGTATATTGTTTCTACTTTAAATCCATAAATTACTTTCAAATGAAAGTACAACAAACAATACATCCTTTCGACATACATGTTGCAGCTATATATTTTACAATCTACATATAACATGCAAAATATGACAAATAATTTTTATGTACATGTAGATGTTGGATTGAATAAGTAAAGATAAAATATAAACTTTTATTGTGCTCTATGTGTCGTCCTAATTGGCATTTAAACCACTATTCACCTCTTATAAAGCCTAGCTTACAAGAAGACCAGTTCTGAAGAACCAAGTGATATTCACCAAATGGAAACCTTGAAATTTTGAAAAAAAAGTAATTATCACACCAAGTATAAATTGATTTCTGTCTACTGCTTTCCTCAAACAAAAGGAAATCATATTTCTGTCCTATCTTTCTCTTCCTCTATCTGTTGTAAACTTTAACCTAGCCCATATAAGCTTTCATATTTCACATCTGTATTCCTCACATGTGACAAGACCTTTCTTTGGACAGGGACCACCAAATTTGACCTCTTGACCATGGTGTTTTTTTTTCTTAAGTTACCATAGAAATTCTTTCATTTTAAAGCTAATTAAAAAGTATACATTCCTCTAGGATGCTTTTTAAAAATTTTTGATTAAAAGTTTTTATAACAATAATTCTGTATAGCTATCCAATGTCACTATGTGTAATGACAACATCAATAAATTTCAGTGATTTCTAAAACATTTGAATTTGTTTAATATTGTAAAGCCCTCCCCTCCCCCTCCCAAATAATAATATCTACCTAGCTACCACCTTGAAAAATGTGGGTTGGAGTACAACAAACAAATTCTTTATTGACTGTCTAAATAGTTTTTTTTCATAGAAAAAATTTATCGTCGCAAACCATGGCCAAAATGTACGCTCCTCTCCCATCTGGCCGTGGTTGAACGAGGAGAGCATTCTTCGTAGCTCATTAAAATATTGACCAATGCGAGTAAAGTATAGTCGGATTTTCAACTTTATCGCGACTTTTCAATATACAATCGCAGTATAGATAGTTTTCGATAGGCCAGATTTTAGCAAGAGTTATTTCCTGTTGGCCGCCAAACTGGAGGTCCAAATGCTCATATTCCTTCATTGTTCAACCAATTTAAAATTTTTATATTTGCTATTTTGAATTAGAAATCATTATTTTTCTGAAGTATATAAATTTTTGGAAGCCCCCTTTATTTAAAAAAAATTATTTGATAAAGATTTTCCACCCAATATTTCTGCTATATTTTCTTAAACTTGGTAAGACAAAGAGGGAAAATCACCATGGCGACCGACGGGAGGTAACTTTTGCTAAATTCAGGCCTATTGAAAAACTTTCTATAGGAAATATTTCTTGTATACTGTTGACGTTAGTTGTTGATTTCGATTGCGATGGAAACAAAACTTCATATATTCAAGATTACGACACGTTTTGTGATCAAGCAGCCACAGGTAGGATAGAGCTATATGCGGACTCCAGACCATGGCCTGAGACGATGAAAATTTATATACTTTTCCATTTTCAACATCTTGAATAGATATCTACCTCAGAGGCTAGCTCCAAAATGAAAAATTATTTTTATAAATTTTGTTCTCTGTAGCACTTTATCAGCTATGTTTCACGATTTTATCACTCATGATGCAGTACTATTAAACAGTTAAATGGTACAAGGAAATCAAGTCCAGTACAATCACTACATTAATCTAAATAGTTTTAAATACTTATGTATCATTTTTCTTATGCATGTTTTTTTTAACATGTTTTTTTTTCAGAACAGTTCAAAATGTTCACTGCATTAGAGTAGCCTACAATTTTTTCACGCATGCATGATGAAACGCTAATTTAAGCACGAGATTTTTTTTAATCTAAAAGAGTTTGCATGAAAAAGAATAGTTATGTAGTGATTGTATAATAGACCTGTGAACTTCAACTGCGTTTTATCTAGTACATTGTACTACTGTACCGCTCCTCAAATATTAAGTATTCCGAGGCGAGTAGGCTTTCGATGTAACCATAATGTTAAAACAACCCAAGAGATAGGCCTACTTACAATTCTAATTTATTTTTACGCAAAACAATCTGTTTTCTTTCAATCTTCAACCAACTTCACTTTTACCACCAAAAGTTATCAGAAAAATTCTGGAAATCTGTAAATCTGTGCTTGCACCCAAGGTCTGCGTAGAGCTCTGGAACAGGCGTAAACAAACAATGACGTCAGTCTGGCGAGGAAGGTGGTAAACATAGATCAGCAGCATGTGCTAGTGATTGCTGAAATCCCGGGAGCTTAGGTTTTAAAGTCTTCGCATTCAATAATTTTCACAAATGCTAATAATGATCTTTGACAATAAATTTTATGAAAAGAATGTTCGATAAGAACGAAACAAAATTCTGCAAAATTTCTTCTTTTTTGTTCGTACTAGTTTTACCGTCGATTTTCGTCCATTCGTACGAAATATATTTCGAGCAGACATTTCGTAGAATAAAGGAAAAAAATATCCTTTGTATCGCATAAGTTTTTACATTTTTCTTGTTTAAGACAACAGCATCTTATAGGTTGAACATTTTAGTATTGAAGGTTTGGTAATAAATGACAATTTGGGTAGTAAAAACCGGGCCGGGCCGGGAATTTTGAACCGAAAAACTGGGTTACTCAATCAATATTGTCTTGAAACTTGCAGATGTAATAAAGTACAACAAAATTTGCCTTCGCTGAGAGTTTAAACTCCAAACATATGACGGTAATTCTTTTGATATCTTGAGTATTGTATTTTGGACCTTTTCAGATGTTATTTATTAATTTATTGCAAACTATAGAATTTTTTTTTTAAGTGCCTAGAAGCATAATATATGTCTGTTAATAAGAATAAAACCGAATGAACCAAATTTAAGTTTTGTGTTTACTTTATTTATATGTCCTACATTGTAATATGGGGAACATGCAGTTTTCCTTAAAAAATTAATGTGTCTGGGCAGGTGCGTTTTCGACCGAAATAAGGATATGACAGCCAATCAACATTGGCTGTACATAATCTGTAGGATATTCCAAACAATGAAGATGTGATGTTTTTTTCTTTCATGAAAGCATTAAACAAGTTGCATATTTTGGTTGCAAAAAGTTTTAATCGTTGGTTGTTCCCCCACCCATAAGTAGAGCTCTGTGAATTTAATCCAAAAATAGATGAAAGAATGCTGCATTCTTAAAAGAGAATCTCTAAGAAAACGTCCTATTCAAGGGAGACTATAATTCGTTTGATCCTCCAATTTTTTTAAAGTATGCATTTCAGTGACTCTTTTGAAAACAAAATATCAAAATAGAGATACTCTGAGCAATGACCTCACTAAATGATGCTCCGCCTCCCATATGAATATAATGACAGTGTCTATGCTTTGCTATGGAAAAAAAAACAAAATAAGTGTCCAGAATAAAAATAATGTTTGATAGTCAATGACGATATGTAATACAGATTCTAGGAAAGTCTCATCAAATATCATTCAGTGGTATGAGAGAGGTTGCGGATGGGAGATGTGTACCCCAAAGCGTAACAAACTGACGGACATAGTTAGTGCGTTCGATTTTTCGCTTGCGACCCGGGTTAAATTCCCCGTGTTTCCAAATTATTTTTTTTCAATTCGATTTTAGGTTGTTTTTTTCAGATGCGGACGGAAGACCTCTCGTTGCTCGCAACGAGATCGTTTCTAGTTATTATTATTATTATTATTATTATTATTATTATTTTTCCGTACATCAAATTTTGTGCACGCGATTTCTCAAAGATTACTGGATGGATTTTCATGAAATTTACAGGAATAATGTGTTGTTATCTGAAGTTATTTTTTCCGAGAGATTTTTTGAAAACTCGCTTCCGGTGCCAAGTTACGGGACTTTTCCTGAAATTAAAATGATATTTTGTCCACGATTAAACTCAAAAACGGTAAAAGATATCAACATGAAAATTTCAGGGATTATAAATCGTGATATTTACTATCCAGGACGCGACAATTTGTTCGTCGTCAGTACTTCCTGTCGTAAGGAGATGCGAAAATAAAAAATCGAATTTTCTAACTTTTTTTGATTTTCAATATTTTTCATTTCTTTTTGGAATGCTAATAGACACTCTTTCAATAGAGCTTACGATATAACTTGTTTGAATATTGGTTAATCAGAACTCTAGATATTAATATTTGAATATCTGAAGCGGACCCAAGATGGCGGCTGTCTCTGTCAACTCCGCCATTTCGAGAGTAGGGGTTTATGGAGGCAGCTGAGCGTTTGACTAAATGATACATGACAAGTAAAAAAACTACATTGACTTTCACCTTTCAGTACGCTGAAATATAGTGACAATCTTAAAACTTAATTCCCGTTTTACTGCTTTAGTGTAATTGGGCTAGATACGTGTGTGCAATGTGTTAAATTTACTTTCTTAGCGTCGAAATAAAATAAAGGCGATAAGAAGTTGTTTAATTTAATATTTAATTTCTACCTTTTCATGAAAGTGTAAAGAATCGGGTTAGTTCACTTTGAGGATAAACGGGTAAATAAAAAAAAGTTAAAAATAATTACCATTTCACTTCTTTTGTGTTACTTACCTATATAAGATATAGAATATGTACAATTTGTTAAATATATTTTCTAAACCTCGAAATTTAGGCTTAAAGAACGTTCCTTTTTCTTTATTCTATTGAAGCTATCACACCTATCTAATGAAACATTCTAAAAAGGCGCACAGATTAACTTGTGGCGTTTGGCGCGAAATTATAAATTGTGGCGCGCCTTTCGTGATTCTTAGACAAATGTATTGTTGAAAAAGCATATTTAAGTACATTTAAAGCAGTGGACTCAAACGCGTAATTTAAGCATGTTGGGAATAAAGAGGAAAAAAGGGCGTTGAATTTTCATGCTGGCGACCTGTGTTCAATCCCCTTTGTGACCAATTTTTTTTTTATTAGTTTTTCAGCTCGATTTTAGGTTCTTTTCCTGAAACGGACGGAAGACCTCTCGTTGCTCGCAACGAGATCGTATCTAGTTATTATTAGGTCTTTCCACCTTTCTGTGGAAAGACCTATTGATTTTCTTCTGTTTTTTTTTTATTTTTTATTATTTTTCCGCCGTGTGATTTTGAGTTTCAAGATTTATCGAAAAGGTTTTAAGTTCATAAGAATGTACTCCGTAAATGATTTTCGCAGTTGACCCTGCGTATATGAACTATGACCCCTTTCGGAGTTATTACCCCTTTTGCAAAAAAGCTTGTTATCGCTACTCCTCTGAAACCGTAAACTGTAGAGAAATGAAACCTTCACTATTGTATTTGAATAATTTAGTAGACACTTCAATGATTCATTGCGAAAGTATATGTTGACCCTTCAATGAGTTATTGCCCCTGAAACTTTTTGAATTTTACAAATAATTAAAAATTTTCAAAACGAGAGGTCGTAGAGACATGGGGCCAACTGCATAAGATTCATTGACCTTAGATCTTGAAATTTATGAAAAGGTCAAAGGTCAAGGTCATTCCAAAAATGAGAAATTAAGCTCTTTTTATATCTCTTTTGTCTTTCAACATATACTTTATGTCTTTGCATCTTTAATTTGTACTTTTAAAACTATTTCAAATATTTCATTCTTGTCCCCGAAGATTGACCCTCTCAAAAGTTATTGCCCCTTGTGCGAAAAACCTTGTTATCGCTACTCCTCCATAACCGTAAACCGTAGAGGCACGAAACCTTCACTAATGTCTTAAGCATCTTAAGATACAACTTCAATGTATCATTGCGTAAGGATCTAATGACCCCTTATATGAGTTATTGCCCTTTAACACATAAGTACTTACTATTAAACCTTATAACTTTAAAAGTATTAGTAGTAGAGACATGGGATCAATTGCAATGTGACCCTTGACCTTTGACCTTGAAGATCTGATCAAGGTCAAAGGTCAAGGTCATTTCAAAAATAATTTTTTTTTTTTTTAAATTTTCACTATCTTTCAAGCCATTTTCCCTTAAAATTTAATC
This sequence comes from Saccostrea cuccullata, assembly GCF_032062105.1. Taxonomy (NCBI): domain Eukaryota; kingdom Metazoa; phylum Mollusca; class Bivalvia; order Ostreida; family Ostreidae; genus Saccostrea; species Saccostrea cuccullata. The sequence continues at coordinate 81,605 of NW_026926399.1, forward strand.
TAGAGAGTAAAATATAAAACTTTAAGAAATTTAAAAAGGTGGAAAGACCTCTTATTGTTCTTGAACAATAAGTCTCCTAGTTAAGGTCTTCCGACTTCCTTCGGAAGACCTTATTGTTTTCCTTCTGTTTTTTATTATTATTATTATTCTTTTTTCATAGTACAGCCGATATCTCAGCTATGCGTGGACAGATTTCACAGATTTTCTCAGGGAGGATGCAACATGAGAATATCTCCAAACGTGTTTTTCATTTTTTCAAAATTCACTTCCGTTCGCGATTTTTGGGGATTTTTGTATTTTTTAAAAGGCATTTTGTCCAGCAGTTTTCTCGAGAACGGTTAAAGATATGAAAGTGAAACTCACTGAGGTAATAGAACATCGAACTCCATTATGGGCAGCGACCTTTATTTTTCGTCGTCGGCACTTCTGGTCGTAAACGGAAGTGAATTCAAAAAGTCACATTTCTCAATTTTTTTGTTTTTCAATATTTTTCTCTAGTATTTACAGCGTTTATAGTGTGTCTTATGACAATTCTAAATATGTGTTTAGTATCTTGATGCGTGCATATATTGAAAAGATATGACCAAACCAAACTTTGTCCCACTGTCGGGAGTTCGAATCCCGCTGTGGGCGTTGAATTTTTTTTTTCTTTGTTTCTGTCTTTTTTCAGTTGCAAATAACTTTTCTCTCTTTTTTAACATGTATGGACTATTTTGCCGATTTTTAAAAGCTATTTTTGAGATATTTTGAGGAATACATGTAATAATCATGAGATATGTTAAGAGGCTGCTGTAAATGCACGTAAACGAAAAAAATACATTCTGAAATTTTATGGGATGACGCAGCATAGAATTCTTACGAAAATCGGTCGGAAGACCTGCTTGTTGCACCAGCAACAAGAACGCATCTAGTTATTTTTCTTCTTCTTCCTGGGTACTTTTTTGTCCGGGAGTGATCTTGTAAACTACACATCCGACTAAGGTAAAATGTTTTTAGGGTCAGTAGACATGTTATGTAGATTTGCGGAACGAAGGTCATTTTGCGCGCACGTGCTTGCAAGAACGCGCACGTGCAACACGTGAAATGACCGATCTAATTGATATAGAAATAACTTTTTAAATTTTTTATGAAATGCTTTGAAACTCATAATGTAAGGATATATTAGTAATATAGACAAGATGACATGGTCAAAATAGCAAGATCTCACGTGCATGCACGTGCGCTTTGCTCTGATTGGCTGAAACTAAAGTCTCAATATCTTTCTTGTTTTTTGACGAAATCCTTTGAAATTTTGAACTTTGCCATGCATTAGGATATCCTACAACATGATATATAGAAATTATCATGAAAACACGTGCATGCACGTGCGCTGCAATCTGATTGGCTGAAACTTTATATAGCTATAACTCCCTTGGTTTTCAACCAAACAGGATGGGATTTGGAACATAGATATATAAAATAGACTTCTACAAGAAGGTATGGTCACAATGCACATGATTTTGCGTGCGTGTACGTGAGCTGCAATCTGATTGGCTGAAACTTTAAACAGTTATAACTCCCTTGGTTTTCAACTAAACAGGATGGGATTTGGAACATAGATATATATAAAGGACTTCTACACGAAGGTATGGTTACCATGCACATGCATACGTGTGCGTGTACGTGCGCTGCAATCTGATTGGCTGAAACTTTAGCAGTTTTAACTCCCTTGGTTTTCAACCAAACGGGATGGGATTTAGCACATAGATAGATTTAATGAACTTCTACAAGAAGTATGGTCACCATGCTCATGTATGCACGTGCGTGCACGTGAAATGGGTAAAATCAAGAATACACTTGAATGAGCGAATTTTTTAAATACTTTTGGGTTAAATACTTTAATATTTAGTATATTAAAATATATAGATTGTGTAGACAAGATGATATGGTCATTACGTACATGCATTCACATGCGCACACATGCAATGCTAAAATTTGAATGAGCATGGTACATTTCTGGGTAAACGTTAAAGTCTCAAATACATAGAGTTTGTGTTATTTAATGAAGCTTACAGGGAATATGGCACCAAAAGGGGGTTGGGGGAGCGTTTGGGGAACATCTGTAACGGTCCCCGTTACAATTAGCACTATTTAAGGTCTTCCGTCTTCAGCGGAAGACCTTCTTGTTATTCTTAGGTTTCTTTTCCACTATTTTTATTATTATTATTATTGTTTTTTTTTCTTACCGATTTTGTGCACGCGATTTCTCGAAAACGGCTGGATAGATTTTCATGAAACTTTTAGGACTGATAGAACATCAAGCAAAGCTGAAAGTAATTTTTTTGTTTTGATGACGTCACTTCCGGTTTTGAGATTTCCGCGATTTAGTGATTTTCAGGGGGTCTCATTGTCCATCATTTTTCTCGAAAATGCCTTAAGACAGAAACATAAGATTTTCAGCGATGATAGAGCAATGTGTGCTCTTTTGTCACACGCCATTCTCTTTCTCCGGAAATGCCGCACGTCGGCGCTCGCTATGGCTCGGAAAAAGTTCTACCAGGGACTCAGAAATTTTTGACACCTTTTCTGCAATATCTTTTTACATTTTAACAATTTGTAAAAAATATAGAACAAAAGTTGTAGAGAATGTCACGATCTTTCGAAAGATATCAACGACAAGGGGCTGACCCTTATAATAAAGGGCCAAAAGGGGCCAAAAGTTTTTCCTTAATATCTCAAAAAGTATTGAGAATTTGTAATACGTCAAAGAAGCAAAGTTGTTCAAAATGTCCAGCGTAATCAAATGGAGTCGTCAAAATACGTCCGGTGACGTCACTTCCGGTCAAACCGGAAGTAGTCAAAAATTGCATATTTTTGCAGTTCTTGACAGGTTTATGGGCAAAATATGTCACTGGAAGCTTAATTCATTACTTTCCGTCCGTCGACGTCACTTCCGGTCAAACCGGAAGTAGCCAAAAATAGCTTATTTTGAAGGTTTTAATGCAAAATTAAAATTATAAAGTTACTAGAGACTACTTAGCTCATTGCTTTCTTTTGTTCACGTCACTTCCGGCACTTCTGGTCAAAACCGGACGGAAGACCTACTCGTTGCATTGCAACGAGCTCGGCTCTAGTATTCTTACTATTTTCGTATTGACCAAATTTTGGAAATGACCTTTGTCCGGTCCATTTCTCCAGAACAGATTAAGATATGAAAGTTAACTATGTCAGATATCATAGATCATGAGTTGAAGATTTGTCCATTAACATTTTTTCCGTCGTCAATACTTCCGGTCGTCACAGAAAAGGGAATTAAAACTCGATTTTGAACATTTCTTTGTCTTCCTTTCTTCTTTTTTCTGTGATATTCATGGTGAAAGTTAAAGCCCCTTTTTGATGATTTTACGTATAAACAGTTTCTTGATTTGATTAAGAAGGAATTAAATATCTTTGAATATCTGAGAACTTTCGCAAACGTAGGTTCAACGTTTCCTTAAACACTAAAAAATATTCATTTCATTTTCTCATAAATAGACTTCGCGGGGGGAAAACCCATTTTGCAATTATACACAAGTGTGCAGGTAAAGTCTTTGGCGCGATGGCGAAAGGACCTGTAGAAAAACTTCCCTGGTTCAGTTGAGACGAGAGATTTTAGTAAATAAAGTGTGTATATTGAATATATTATATGTGTTCATCTTATCCCCCCCCCCATTTCTTTTTTGTGAACTGTAAAAGACCTATCCCCCACCTTTCTCACATATTGAAATGAATGCCAATTCGGCTTTAATTTTTACATTCTACATAAACTGACCTTGACATTTACATAACAAGACACTCTTCTTTAAAGTTAAGAAAATGATAAGGCTTAATTCTTTTTACAAAATAATGGTAATTTACAAGTCTATATTCAAGACCCCCCCCCCTCCCGGAAGCGCGCAGACATGTAGACTTCGCAGATATAACATCTACAACGTACAAGTAACGTTTTAAAAGTTTCATTCATAAAAATCAGTTCCCCTGATGTCATCTGATAACGTGTCATCATTCATTCTTCCTATGTTTTGTATGTAGAATTTATAATTATTTAATTTAATTTTTTTTATCTTGAGAAAATAAAGATTTTCAGCTGCATTTATTAGCATTTCGTGTTTTCTTGTATATGTCTATTACTTGCAAATGAATAATGTCATTAAATAATACAGAAGAAATCAAACTATATTTCCATCTTTTTTATTCATTCATAAATCCTTGGATCCGCTCCAATAGCTGCGCGATGCCCTCACCGCTACAGTAAACAAAACATTCATAACACCGAAAATGTCCATGATTCCGCTAAACTAAGAAAGTTTACACGTGGTTTATCATCTCATAACAAACATCAGACCTGTCCAATGCAGGATTGTTCGAGTTAAAGAGGAAAATTCAGGAATTATTTTGCGTCAGCCATTTTCTGACGTGAACCTATGCGACAATTTGTAATTAAGGTCTTACGTCTTCACGGAAGACCTTATAGTGATTCTATTGTTTCTTATTAAGGTCTTCCGTCTTCACGGAAGACCTTATAGTTATTGCTCTGTTTCTTATTATTATTATTCTTCTTCTTATTATTATTTTTCTGACACGATTTCTCGGCAACTACTAAATAGAATTTGATGAAATTTTCAGGAAAGATGTGTTGTAAGATACTCTTGAAAGTTCCAAGACAGTTTTTGCCAAATCCTTTCTGGTGCCAAGTTTTGGACCATTTTCCTGATTTTAAAACGACATTTTGTCCACGATTAAACTCAAAAACGGTAAAAGGTATCAATGTGAAACTTTCAGAGTTTATAGATGATGATCAATACTTTCCAGGACGCGACTTTTCGTTCGTCGTCAATACTTCCTGTCGCTACCGGAAGCCAATTCAAAAAGTCCAATTTTTCAACTTTCTTTGTTTTTCAATATTTTTCATTTCTTTTTGGAATATTAATAGAGATCCCTTTATTGATTCTTACTATATAAGTTGTTTGAAAATTGATACGTCTAAACTCTAGATATTAACTTTCAAAAACCTGAAGTGGGACCAAAATGGCGGCTGTCTCTGTCAACTCCGCCATTTCGCGAGTAGGGGCTTATGGAGGCAGCTGAGCGTTTGATTAAACCATTCTGACATAAGGATACATGAAATGTTAAAAACTACTTGGACTCTCACGTAGTAGTACGTTGCAATTCAGTGTCAATCTTAAAACTTAATATCCGTTTCACTGCTTTAGTGTTACTGGGCTAGATACGATATGTAATGTGTACAATGTGTTAAATATACTAAAGTTTTTCTTAACGGCGAAATAGAATACAGGCGATAAGAAAGTTTTATTTATTTAATTATATTGAAACTATCACACATATTAAATAGATCAGTTTAAAGAAAATGCGCGAATATTTACTAGTGGCGTTTGGCGCGAAATTATGAATAGTGGCCCGCCTTTTATGATTCTTAGACAGGTGTATTGTTGCAAATGTATACACAAGTATATTTGAAGCAGTATTCCCAATAACGTAACGGTTTGCGCGTTGGGGATAAAAAAGAAAAAAGTGCATTCATGTTGGCGACCTGGGTTCAATCCTCCTTAATTGTGACCAAATTTTGAATCACTTTTCAGCTCAATTTTACGTGGTTTTTTTTTTCCTGAATCGGATGGAAGACCTCTCGTTGCTCGCAACGAGATCGTATCTAGTTAAGGTCTTCCGTCTCCAACGGAAGACCTTCTTGTTATTCTTCGGTTTCTTTTTCCCTATTATTATTATTATTATTTTTCTTACCGATTTTGTGCACGCGATTTCTCGTAAACTACTGGGCCGATTCTCATGAAACTTTCACATCTGATAGGTACTGATCTGAACCTTATTGGAAATTTTTTTCGTAGACGTCGTCACTTCCGGTCGTGAGATATGGACAATTTCCTGATTTTAAAATGCAATTTTGTCTTGATTTAGTAGCAAAAACTGCTTTAGATATGAACTGAAGATTAATTGGAGATGATAGTTCATGACTTATAGCGTTGCAGAATCGCCTTGCCGTGCGTCGTCAGTACTTCCGGTCGATACCGGAAGCGAATTTAAAAATCGCAATTTTTCAACATTTCTTTTTTAATATTTTTGTTTTAGAATTGAATAGAGACCCTTTTGCAGAAGCGAAATATGTAATTTGTTTGAAAATCGAAAAAGCCAATCTCGAGATATTTGCATTTGAAAACGCGAAGCGGCGATCTCCAATGGCTAAATGGTTAGCGCGTTGGATTGTCACGCGGGCGACCTGGGTTCGATCCCCCGTGTGACCAAAAAATTTTATCATTTTTTCTGCTCGATATTTCGATATTTTTAAATTTTAAACCAATTGGAACAATATATTATAAACTTTTAAGCATATCTTGCGTAATAAGGGGTCACAAGGGGCCAGAATGTCACATCTTTGACGCTTTATATCTCAAAAAGGGGGAATATTTTGATAAGCAATATTGAACAAAAGATGGTCAGAATAATGTTCTAAACTATATGCATACTTTGAATTTTTGTAAAACGGCCCCATTAAGGACTTGTAGGAGTGGCCCCTAAATATTTTCATTGAGCACTAGGGAAAACTCAATGTCATTCTCTTTAAACAAAAATCTCAATCAAAATCACATCTCATCTTATCTAGAAATTCAACGGGATCTCATCTAGTTATTATTATGTCGCCCCGAACGAAGTCGGGGACGACATATTGATATTGTACGCATGTTTTTTTTATCCAGGCTGTTTCTCGGAGATGGCTGGGACAATCTTCCTGAAACTTTCCTTAAAGGACGATAACTGGTTGTAGTTGTGCAGTGAGGTCGTTCAGTTCCAATATGTCTACCGTTGCCATGGAAACCTGTAAAAAGCGACAAATTTTGTCCGAGAGTGTTCTCTCTGGTCCCTTAAACGTTCGTCATGAAACTTTTCTTATTTTAATGATTAGTATCTGTAGTTCTGCAACTCGTATTTAAAATTTTCATATAATCGATTATTGCCATGGAAACCAGGTGAAAGTTAAAATTCTTTAATTTCGATTTTCTCAATAACTACTCAGGCAATCGTTTTGAAATTTTCAATGTTTATTCCTTGCAATGTGTCAAAGTGATTTCTACTTTCAAAATAATTGTAATGAGTCGCTAACGGTTGCCATAGAAACGAAACAGAAAAAAAGATTCAGATGTACACATGTGTTCTCCAAGGTCTAGGTCAAAGGGTCAAAGTTCGTCGTATCCAATAAAAGTTCTTTTCACAAGGATTACATATTTGAAATACGAAAGCCCTAGTACTTACCGTTCAAACGTTATGGCTATTTACTATGTTCAAGACGAACCCCCCCCCCCCCTTTTTTGAAGCACACAGCCAAGTAGAATACACAGATATAACATATACAACTTACTTAAGTAACTTTTTAAAATCTTCATTCATAAAATTCAGTTCCCGTCATGTGATATTTTGCCATCATTCATTCTCCTTCTGTTTGTCTCTTGAATTTATAAATATTTTATTTTATCTATATATAAAAATAAAAAACGATTGTCAGCTGCATTTATTATCATTTCACGTTTTCTTGTATATCTATCACTTGTATATTATTCATTTCATTAGATAGTGCAAGTATAGTGCAAGTATAAATTAAAAAATTGGTACGTCATTTCCATAGTTTTTATTCATTCATAAATTCTTTGATCCGCTCCTGATGGTTCGCAAAGCCTTGATCACCACTGTATACAAAACATTCATCTCGCCGAAAATGTTCATGATTCCGCTAAACTGAGAAAGTTCACACATGATTTATTATCTCATAACACACATCAGCTCTCTGCAATGCAGAAATGCTCGAATTGATGTCAGATTCGTTTTTCGGTAGAACCTCTAAAATGAAAGTGAAAGAGGGAAATTTTAGAGTTCTCACTGGCGTTACAATACACAAAAAAATTCGGCTGATCTTCTTCATAAATTACATTTCCGAAGCTTTTATCATAGGAAAGATACTGCCAATTAACAAGTATGAGGCTCAGTTCAGTACATCTGCCAGATTTCTTTTATGCAAGTCTGCACATTGAGGAACTTGTAATTTTCCTGCACTACTTTCTTCTCCTACCGATTCTAAAAATAATGAGTGGGATGTACCGAATTAAGGTCTTCCGTTTCCAATGGAAAGGACTGATAAAACTCAATGGTTGTTCAAACTAAGCTTATGGACTTTTGTTTTAGTGATGATAAAAATGAAAGTCTTGTCTAATACGGGGCGACATATGCTATTGCTTGCAATAGCAGACTTTCTAGTTATTATGTTCCCCAAACGAAGTTGGGGAACATATTGTTTTTACTCTGTTTCTTATTAAGGTCTTCCGTCTCCAACGGAAGACCTTCTACTGATTCTGTTGTTTCTTTTCCACTATTATTAAGGTCTTCCGTCTTCAGCGGAAGACCTTACTGTTATTCTTAGGTTTCTTTTCCACTATTTTTATTATTATTATTATTATTATTATTGTTTTTTTTCTTACCGATTTTGTGCACGCGAGTTCTCGTAAACGGCTCGCTCGATTTTCATGAAACTTTCAGGACTGATAGGGCATGGAAAAAACTAGATATATATTTTTTTGTTTTGATGACGTCACTTCCGGTTTTGAGATTTCCACGTTTTAGTGATTTTCAGAGGGTCACTTTGTCCGGCAGTTTTCTCAAAAACCACTTCACACAGAAGCATGAAATTTTCAGTGATGCTAGAGCAACCTTTGGAGAAGTGAATTTCGTATATCACAACCACCGGAAGTACGAAGTGCCGACGCTCGCTATGGCCCGAAAATAGTCCTATCAAGAATTTCAAAATTTTTAACACATTTTCTACGATAACTTTTTACCTAGAAATATTTTGTTAAAGCATGTAGAACAAAAGAAGTGTAGAATTCAAAGATCTTTCAAATGACATCTCGAAAAAAGGGCTGGCCCTTAAAATTAAGGGCCTAGAGGGGCCGAAAGTTTTTCCTTTTTATCTCAAAAACTATTGAGAATTTGTAATGCGTCAAAGAAGCAAAGTTGTTCAAAATATTAAGTTAAATCTATCGAAGTCGTCAAAATATGTCCGGCGTCGTCACTTCCGGCCAAACCGGAAGTAGTCGAAAAACTCGTATATTTGCCGTTCTTGACAAGTTTTTGGGTTACATTTGTCTCTGGGAGCATAAAAAGTAATTTTTCCGTCCGTCGTCGTCACTTCCGGTCAAACCGGAAGTAGCAAAAAAATGGCTTATTATGAAGGTTTTGATGCAAAATTGAAATTATAAAGTCACTGGAGACTACTTAGCTCATTGCTTTTTTTTGTTCCGGCACTTCCGGTCAAAACCGGACGGAAGAACTACTCGTTGCTTTGCAACGAGCTTTGCTCTAGTTATTATTATTTTTTTTCTTACCGATTGTGTGCAGACGATTTCTCGAGAACGCCTCGACAGTTTTTCATGAAACTTTCAGCAACGATAGGAAACTACTTGAACTTTATGCGTTTTTTTTTATTTTGCAGTCGTCACTTCCGGTCGCGAGATATGGCCATTTTTCTGTTTTTAAAGTGTCATTTTGTCCGAGAGTGTTCTCAAAAACGGTTGGAGATTGGGCCCTGAAACTTTCAGGTATGATAGATTATGACTCGTAGATTTGAGAAGGCTATATGGTTTTTGTTGCCGTCGCGTCCGTCGTCCACCGGAAGTAGTTTTAAAATATGCAAAATTTTATTTTTTTCTTTTTAAAATGTTTTTTATGGAGTCAAATAGAGTGTCTCGAGTAGTTTTATGTCCACCGGAAGTTATTTTTTCCAAACCGGAAGTAGTCCAAAAAATGATCATTTTTCCTCGAAATTATCAGGGATGATTCCTTTACACTCAGAAAGGAGTTATAGGTCATTTTAAGTACTTCCGGTCACACCGGAAGTGAATTATAAAGACCGGAAGTTGTTTGAATTTGATGGATTTTACTCTTATATGTGTTCTCACGTATTTTGAATAATCGATCTGAACACTTTTTTCATTTAAAGTTGATTTATACCCTTATCAAATATCGAACGGAAGACCTACTCGTTGCTCGCAACGAGATCTCATCTAGTTATTATTATTTTTCTTCTTCTTCTTCTTCCTGGGTACTTTTTTGTCCGGGAGTGATCTTGTAAACTGTTCATCCGACTTAGGTAAAACCTTTTTAGGGTCAGTAGGCATGTTATGTAGATTTGCGGAACGAAGGTCATTTTGCGCGCACGTGCTTGCAAGAGCGTGCACGTGCAACACGTGAAATGACCGATTTAATTGATGTAGGCGTAACTTTTTACATTTTTTATGAAATGCTTTGAAACTCATCATATTAGGATATATTAGTAACATAGACAATATGACATGGTCAAAATAGCAAGATCTCACGCGCATGCACGTGCGCTTCGCTCGATCTGATTGGCTGAAACTAAAGTCTCAATATCTTTCTTGTTTTTTGACAAAATCCTTTGAAATTTTGAACTTTGCCATGCATTAGGATATTCTACAACATGATATATAGCAATTATCATGAAAACACGTGCATGCACGTGCGCTGCAATCTGATTGGCTAAAACTTTAAATAGGTATAACTCCCTTGGTTATCAACCAAACAGGATGGGATTTAGAACATAGATAGATATAATGGACTTCTACAAGAAAGTATGGTCACCATACACATGCATACACGTGTATGTACGTGCGCTGCAATCTGATTGGCTTAAACTTTAAATAGGTATTACTCCCTTGGTTTTCAACCAAACGGGGTGGGATTTAGAACATAGATAGATGTAATGGACTTCTACAAGAAGGTATGGTCACCATGCTCATGTATGCACGTGCGTGCACGTGAAATGAGTAAAATCAAAAATACTCTTGAATGAGCGTATTTTTTAACACTTTTGAATTAAATACTTTCATATTTAGTATATTAAAATATATAGATTGTGTAGACATGATGATATGGTCATTATGCACATGCATTCACAAGCGCACGCGTGCAACGCTAAAATTTGAATGAACTTGGTAGACTTCTGGGTAAACGTTGTTAAAGTCTCAAATGCATAGCGTTTGTCTTATTTAATGAAGCTTACAAGGAATATGGCACCAAAAGGGAGTTGGGGAGCGTTTGGGGAACATCTGTAACGGTCCCCGTTACAATTAGCACTAGTTCAAGATATTGTTCACATTTTCAAAAGATTTTCAAAATGGTACATTATAATTTTATCCAGCATTAACCTTAACTTTACACTTAACTTTACATAGATCCATTTCATGGATTAGTTTTTCATGGGTGGTGGGTGACTTTTTGTTCCAGTCACAGTGAAATATACTGTAGATTAAATGGTTATTTTCTCACCCTGATATTTTTGATGAACTTTTCTGACATCCAAACCATCAGAATAAGATGTAGTCTATCAACCACGAATATCCACAGCAAGATAAACAGGATCACCGGACTCCTGTCAATAAAATTAATAATTAATTTAGTAGTAATGTACTGCAATGGTGAATTAAACTCATTGTTTACATTTGTATACAATAAAAGGAGAAAAGTATCACAGGTTTGATCAGGAATCAAACCTGTGCCCCCTGCATATCAGTCAGGTGCTTTATCGACTGAGCTACTCAGGCTGCTATCCGCGGCCCAAACCATTACAGTCCTATCTCCTTAAATTGTCTTCACCCTCTAAGACACAAACCAAGTACATATTTATTTACTCCTGGCAGGACTTTCACCTGCAAGAGTCCAGGGGTGGTTATAAAAAGGAGTCAAATCTTTAACACTGGATGCGAGAAATGTATGGCTGGACAGCTGAAGTTTGGTATCTCAAACACCATGGATATGTTAAATTGATTTGGAACTAGTCTCTCAAACACTTATCCTGTAAGTATTTTACCCTGGATATCTTGAATCCTTGTATATCTCAATGTTTTTTCTTGGTCCCAGAAAATTTGAGATATAACAAGGTTTGAAAGAACTTACACCAGAACACTTGAATTAATATTTTAATTGACAGTGATCATGAATTGGTGGACATAAAACCATCACTCTTCCATAAAATATTAATAATTACATGTGTTGCAAAACGGAGATAAATAATGTTTTATGTATATGCAGATGAGCTTAAAATAACCAAAAAGAAATTTGTCATTTATTCTGCACTTACTTACGTGCTTACAAAGGAGGCTGTCACAGCTAAAATGGTTCCATATTCAAAGCTACTGAGCTTAATACCTGAAAGGAAAATGGTAAAATCAGACAAAGGTATGATAAATCTTGTAACAAATTCTCCATATAATCATATTCCAAGTAATATATTAGTACAAAACACAGTTTAACACAAATTCAAATAGAATATTCTGTATCTCAGGACAAGACCTTAAACAGGGTTAATGGACAATTTACATTTTAATGTTGAACTTTTAACACACTAAATTGTGTCCAAGCCCTTACCTCTCATGATAAACCTAACATTTCCTGCAATTCCTAAAACCCATTGCACTCCAATAACAGCATTATTCCTTATGTAATTTTTGAAGCCAGCATCCATAGTTTTTCCTGAGCAATCCTGAAGTTCCCAGTCATAGGGCCAAGTTGTGTATTTAAGCCCAGCCTTTGGGTATCTTCTGTTGTATTCGCTGCGTTTTCTTTTATCTCTAAGAAACTCAGAAGCTGTATTTAACAAAATTGTTTTCTCATTGGCTAGTGGGTCACACTGGAATACAGGAAAATTGTTACATTATCGAATTAAAAGAAATATTTAGTGTCTCAAATACCGGTATTTCATAAAATTTTGAATTTACGATCAAATTTTACGCATGTTGATTTATATTTTTAATTTGACAATATTCCTTCAGTTGCTCAGAGAAATAAATTACATGATTTTTTTCTTCAAAAGGCTAGTTCTCTTACATGCAGAGGCTTAATTCATTTGGTGTTGTTTTTATTTTTATTTCATTAAAAGTTTTTAATTACGACAAAATTTTTCTTCAAATTTTAATACATAATCTAAAAAAATTAATGAAACTCTCTGTTGATTCAAGCTTAGAAAGCATCAATAAAGTTGCAAATTTAACACAGAATTTTGGGAGCAGCTACATCAGGTGTTTTGTAGATCTATACATAAATAGGACTTGCCTTGTTTTTGTCTGGATGGAGTTTACGTGATAAAGCTTTGTATGCCTGATTAATTGCCGCTTGGCTTGCAGATCTTTTCACATTGAGCACATAATAATAGTCTGTTTCGTCAGGATTAAAACAGAGAAATAAACAAATCTGCACAATAAAAACCGTATCGAAAAATCCTACTTTCATTTTCATCAGTTCATTCCTATCATCTTTTGTTTTTATAATTTAAAATAAATGATTACAAGTATTTCTAATCCAAAACACCAAAACCAATATATCGTTAAAAAAAAACAAAACTGGAGTCGAAATTACACATCCGAGGTTATGAAGATGTTCTTGAAAAACATCGTTAATTTTGCATGACACATGGCGGGAACGTATGGACATCAACAGATCAAGAGCAAGTAACTGTGAGTGTCTGAACTTGGTTCAAAATGCAAGTCGTAGATTGTGCACATCGCCCATAATCATGGTCACACAATTTTCATGAATACAAAAATAGTATTTTTGAACAAATCATATTGTTCATAGAAAATTTTCTCGAAATATTTTATGTTCAAGCTACTAAGTAATAACGACGTCATCAAACTATGTGCTCCTGACGTTTTACACAAGCAACTTTTCGGAAATGGCTTCAACACACGAGTTAAAAGATGGTAAAATGCATTTAAATTTAGTCATTGGTGCATACGAAGGTGCATTGTGATCAGAATTCACGTATGGTCTTGGTACTTTTTGTTTCTACCAGGAATTCACAAATTATCTGCCTAAATGTTACAGAATAGAGGACTCAACAATCCTGGCATGTTAGGTCATGTTTTGAAAATAGCTGCAGAACTGTAGCTTCCCGAAAAAAACATATTGACAGTTTGGTCCTTCAATATATATATATATTCTAGATATGGCAAGATATTGGTACTGCGTTTTTAGATTACCAGGCTACATTGACAGTCCTTTAGAAATTTTCTTTCATTTTTCAATGGTTTTGTACTGTATCCTAATTGTTACCTTAATATGTTGATGGTACGACCCTTAAGGCAAGCGCAGATATTTCTTTTGTTGTAATTTAGATCGGACCTTGTCAAGCAGCATGTGCATTTGATGCGTTAAGATTCTGACATAACATGACGTCGTAAGTAAGTTACATTACTAAAAAAGAAGTCCTAACAGTGCTGAAAATAAATGAAGAACATTTCCTTTACTCTTATCTTCAATATTTATCCTTTAAATCAAGGTGTGTTAACTTTTAGTTGAACTTTTGCTGCTATTCTCGCGAGAATGTAGCTTTAACAAGCGATGCATTGTGGGTCCACAGGGTTCTCATTAAGTGCTGCAGGCGACCGGCAATTTCGCCATCTATTTACACAATGGCGCCGGTTATTTCACTTTCAAAAATCAAAGAAAAAATGTAAAGAAAATCAGTACTTCAGAAGAGGTTTTTGGTTATCCCCTTTGTCTTGTTAAACGTACTGAATGAATAACGTAAACATATAAAAATTGTTGTTATTTGATGCTTTTCTTGTCTGATTAATATACCCTTTATAAAATCGTGGTGATGATTCAGGAATCGCTATCAATCACTAGGCCTATGTAGCAAAATAAATACACGCAATAAATTGAACTCGGTGCTGAACTTCCTAGGAAGATTCCAGAGAGTTCTGAATGCAAACATGGTGTGTAAATTTGAAGCAAGAAAAAAATTGTGAAAATTAGTTGAATAATCGTCTTTATTTGGATTATACTTTAGGTTTAAAGGCATACACAACCTCAACAAGGTTTTTTGTAATTAATTTTGAAGTTATTTCTAGTACAAATCCTTTTGTATACTTCAAATTTGTTTCGGAGTGATTTTGCAATTGTTTGCTACATTGCGAGTAAATGTGGTAATCTAACTGTAGTTAGGGCTTGTCCCAAGACACAGTTAGATTATTCTAACTACCTAGAAAAATACAGGTGCATCAATATTTTCTAACAAAGAATAACAAGGGTGCCTTCTGAATGGAATTCAATGAAATTGCAGATTTTTTATAATTGTGACAATACAGTGTGCATGTATCTATAGTTAACAAGCTTCAGACACTCAGACTCTATAGTATCCTATACATCCAAACAATGTTAATATTTTTATATAATTTAATTCTGGTTGTAACAATGTATTTGATTGGATAAAAAATTATTTTATATCGTATAAAATGGGTTGCCTACGTCACAATGACTTGCGTCAAAAACGTATCAATCCGCCTGACGTTACATTCAAATTTTGTACAAATTTAAGTCATTTTCTTAGAACAGTCATCTTTATTTCTAACATCAAATGAATGAAAATTAAATTATAAGCAATGAATTTAATAGCTACCCATTTTATACGGTATAAACTGGGTTGGAACAGTTTACGCTTTTTTATAAACCGCTTTGCGGTTTATAAAGCGTAAACTGCCCCAACCCAGTTTATACCGTATAAAATGGGTAGCTATTAAATTCATTCCTTAATTAAACAACTGCTACAAAAAAGCAACAAAAATTTGTTTAAATAATCTTTATTTACCACATATTACAAAAATCAAGGAAGTTTAGATCATCATAGGCTGTGTGCTACTCCTGTGATTTTTTTTAGCAAAATGTGCTCCTAAAAAGTGTCATATTGAGAACAAATGAAACAAGTCAAAATATGCCCAGATAGGTCCCAGAAGTCACCTCCTGCAATGTAAGAATTAAAAATTTTATGGGGGAGGACCCCATAACCCTCCGCTTGCCAAAAGGGAGGAACCCCCCTCTCGAACTCACCCCCCCCCCTCACTTCAGGCCTTCTGCCCTCAAGTCTACAGTGCCCCCTACTTTTTCTTTTTCTCCACCTACTCTAAAAATTAATGAGAACCCTGGGTCCAGAGTTACTGAGGAAAAAAAATCTGACAAACGAATGTGCAGTAGTCTGAATTTTTTCTTTGCCCAGGCGTTGCTTTAAGAGCTTTCAATGATGAGTGTCGCAAAGCTCGCTATAAGTAAAGGATAAATAGAGAGTGTACCCTAGGTTACAAAAGTATCACCTAAAACACAGTACCAATTTCTTGCCATGATTTTTTCGGAGAGCTTCAGTTCTGCGGCTAGTTTTGAAACTGACGATGTCCTATGCTAATATGTTTTATTGTCCCACTGTTTTGATGAACACAGTTGTATAATGTATTATACAGCATACCGTAAAATTGTGTACATAGCTTAAACTGTAAGCTTTGATCTGTCTCTTCAAACTTCAAACCACACGACTGTATAGACTTAAGTTAGAATAACCTGTGTCTAGGGACAAGCCCTCACCCAGTGTCACCTAAGGTTTTCAATCATGTTTACATTTTAACCTCTCTGGAGTGTGCATAGTTAGAATAATCTAACTATGTCTCAGGACAAGCCCTTACCACAGTTAGAATACGTCCCATATATTTGCAGTGTAACAAATCGTTGGAGATCTGCTCCAAAATGATTTTGAATAATTTAAAAGGTTTTTGCTGAAAATAACTACCAAATTAATCAAAACAAACCTTAACAAAATTGTATGTGCCTTTTATCAAAAAAAAAAAATCCAAATATAGTCGAAAATTCAATTAATTTTGTCAACGTTTTTTCTCCCTTCAAATTTACATGCCATGTTTACATTTTGAAGTCTCTGAATTCTTCAGTAAATGCAGTGAGTTCAAGTTATATTTAGAGTACGAGTTTCCTACTGTATCAAAGATACAGGGCTGGGCTTGAGGCGAGAGCGATAGCTCGAGCCGGGCCCCGCCCTGTATCTCTGATACAATAGGAAACGAGTATTCTAAATGACTTGTGACATGACCTTTCTAATGACCTCACTAATTTACATGCGTATTTCCGTACATATCTCTCAACCAATCAGATGATTTTGCAGAATCCCATTTTAAGCATTCACAACTGCAATGCCGAGAGAGGTGGACGTGCAGGTATTATCATTTTAGAATAATTATTTAGGGGGATGCATTATACAATTTGTTTTCAAAAAAAAAAAAAAAAATTTAGATTTGATTGCGTAGGTTTTTTTTCTCTATTCAGCTGTTATCGACATTTTTTTTTTAATTTAAACTACGATTTAATGCAAAACATTTTGATATATAAGAATCATGTGGGAATGTTTTTGAAACAAAAATACTTCTGGGAAAACGTATTCTGAGGCAAATGTCCGACAATGTCCTCCACCTGTCGTAATAAAAAAAAAATTGAAGAAAACAGATGAAAGGAAAGCGGGAGGGGGGGGGGGGGAAGGGTATTTTACCTTCACGTTTTTAATAAAATGTAGAGTAACCGAAGGGGACCCCAGCACTCACGGGGGCCCCCCCCCCCCTCAACACTCCTTTGAGATTTTTTCTTTTTCGCTTTCGTAAATGATTTTTTCTGAACTTGTATACATACGCTTTTTAATTTATCAACAAGAAACGATAGCACCACATAGTGTCGTTATACATAGTGTTGGTTATAAATCCCCCCCTCCCCCGAAATATACGAGTTTCCACTTATTTTTTGTGGGGGTCAAAGTAATCATTTGTGAACTGTCCCACTCCTTCCTTTCTTAAATTTTTGAATCCGTCACTAATAACTTTACGTTGTAAAATTTTATTCTTAATTTACCTCAGATTTTGAGTAAATACTAACAGTGCTTTCATTGGAATTGAACGATTCTTGTGTCTGTATACAGATTCAGCTCTCCGTCATCGTACTGTATCGTTGATATTTTGCCGATACAGTACAGTTTCTGCTTATTTGCATAAGAAACGCCCACAAAAAGTGTTCTGTATCGCAGTTACAGTATGCTTGACTTCAAAGGAAAACTCGCCGGGTCATGTCACAAGTTCAAGTTATTGCCTGTGTTATGTATAAGAAAAAGTGTGGGTCAGATGCACATTCAAAGGGTCTGTAGGCAACTGCAAAGAAATTTTTTTTAGGCCTAAGCTGTTACCGCTTTTTGATTGATCAGAGTGAGATATATGTGTAAATGTATTTACTAGTGAATAAAGAGGGGACATATACCCTTGTACATTGTATATCACTCTGATCAATTATACAATGGCTTCATTAGTTAATATTTTGGACTGGAAAGTATATACAATTGTATATATTTCTTTCACCTATGCAGTGATCAAAGAGACATTGGAGAACCGAGGTGCGCTTGGTCAGATAAAAGCCAGGATCAGGGCAGAAGTGTTCAGTGCTCTAGATGACCAGAGTGAAGTGAAACCACCTCTTAGTAATGAAAATATGATCATCAATGAACTAATCAGAGAGTATTTAGACTTCAACAAGTACAAGTATTCATCTTCTGTGTTGGTTACAGGTAAGTTCATGTCATGTGGAATTGTGAAAATCAGCAGAAAAAGTGATTGATAGGCTTAAATACTTAATCATCATTTTTTCTATTTGAGGAGAATATCTTTGACGAGTTATGCATAAGTGTTGTTATGAGCTATTACAATTCTCTTGGGAATGCCAAAACATTGTAACTCTTGACATCACCTTTTAGTGGCATAGCTTTAACAGAGTTCACAGGAGAATAGGACTTGATTTACATGATCATGTATTTTGATTTAACCTATGATTTAATAGACTTATAAAGAATTTTTTATTTATACATACCAGTAAATAATTTGCACACATTAGTACATGTAACTACAAGGAAGTGCTTCTTTTTCATCCTCTTTATTCAGTTAAATGTTGAACTCAGTTTGAAAGGTACATGTATCATGACTCATGATTTTGTTTTAATTATAAACAACAGCTGTATTTTCTACAATTTTAAATTGTTTTTTTTTCTCTTAACAGAATCAGGACAACCTAAAACACCATTAGACAGAGAATTCTTGTCAAAGGAATTAAATATCAAGGAAGATTACAGGTCAATGTCAGTGTAAGTATATGTATATTCATTGGACAGTGTTGTCACAGAAACATAGTTTTGTAAGTGTGAATTGATACACCATATTGTATATCAAAAATTAATATAAAATAGATAGACCTACAAACATCTTACTTTTATTTTGAACCACATAGAAAACAATGTATTTTAGTACATTCAACTTAGAATTCTTAAAATGGAAGCAATCCATAAAAAACATACCTGTATTTAATTTCTGTAACCCTTAATAAAAAAAGTTTGGAAAATGTGTGTAGTACAATGTATTCCAAATATTGGAAAACATCCAACTGTAATAACAATTTTTGAGGACATTTTCAGAAAAACAGTGTGTACAGTTACAAGTTCATAATACAGAAACTGATAATTAATTATTATGTACAAAATTTAGAGTCTTAAATAGGTCCAGTTAAACAATGTCCATCAAATTGAACCAACTGAATTTTGGAAGATTATAGAGATTAAAGAGGTGTAATCCTTGCTCTTAATTTGTTGCTTGTACAGACACTGTATGAGTTATCTTTCTTGCTGCTTCAGACCTCTTTTGTATGGCATTATATCAAACTACCTTAAGGACAACCGTCCCACATCACCTTCCAGACAAAGACCTCATGGAGCATTCCTACAGCAGCTAGAGAGTGAAATGGGTGAGGCTATTACACTATTATTTAAAAATAGAAGAAATGATGAGGCTGGCGAAGAAGTAAAGCACAATAAGGCTTGAAAATCTTTTAAAAAGTATTTTCTAAATAGGATTCCTATCTCAGTTTTATTGGTTTAAATGAACAATAAGAATTTTTTATATGTGCATTTCAGAAAATGAGCAACAGCCCTTTGTTGTAATGGGAGGTAAAAGGTGATACTGACACAGTACTAAAATTAGGACTGATCTGATACGCCCTATTCCTGTTGGATGTGATCACCCATCTTAGTGATGGGAGGTGTACTGATATTAGAGGGTAGAGAGATGAGTTGTAGTGATAGAGAGATGTGAAGATTGTATAGGTAATGTGATGATGCATACAGGTTATAATATGTAAATAGATTTGTAAGATATTTAAATACATGTACTTGGTTTTGAGATTTATGTGGGAGGCTATACATGTAGGAGGTAATACGCAAGAGACTGGGAAATGAGATATAAATAGTGAGCCTGTATAGAGAGGAGATGTGAGATATGATGTAAGTTGTGATGATGGCCTGTATGAATGACCCTGTATGGAGGTGAGATGTAAATTGAGATGTTAGCCTGTACAAAAATATGGTGTGAGATGAAAGTGGTGATGTAATCATGTTCAGAAATTAGTTGCAGAAATGTAGCTCTCCGAAAAAATATATATTGATAGACCAGAGAGCTACAGTGCCACCCATTGAAAAAAATGTATATTTATTGTGCACAAAAAAGTGCGCTGTTTCTGGATTAATTTTTCCAAATTTTTACCTCAATTGCAAAAAAGCTAGATTTCAATAAAGTCCTTACTCCCTATCAATTACTTTTGTAGTTTACATCTGTACGAAGCGCGTTGGACCGAATTATCTTGCAAACCAAAATGGCAGTATAAATAGGCGAAATTTTCGATGATCTCAATTTACGGACCAGGAGGGCTATTAAAAACAATTATAAGGAATGTTTTGTTGTGGAAACAGTGAAAGAATATGTTAGGAACACACGGTTAGTAATATTTCGAAACGACATTTTTAAAAACATAGAGAAATAAATCGAAAATCAGCGCACTTTTCTATGCGCAATAAATATACAGTTTTTTCAATGGGTGGCACTGTAGCTCTCCGGTCTATCAATATATTTTTTTTTTTGGAGAGCTACAGTTCTGCAGCTAGTTCAGAAATATGAGATGAGAAGTGAGATGCGATTGGAGCCTTTGTAGAGATGAGATGTGAGATAGGACTTGAGTCTGTAATGAGATAAGATTTGTTTTTGATTTGAGCCTGTACAGATATGAGATATGATGTAAGTCTATATAGAGATGAGGTGTGAGTGATATGAGCTTATACAGAAATATGAAATAGAGAATTTATATGTGTGTAACAAAACTTGTACAGACCTGAAATATTATATTGAAGTTGATTATAAAACTGATATTTTTAAATTGTTGCTTAGTATTTGGTGTGAAGTTTGGGGAAAATCCCCCTCCCGTTTGGCCTTCCTGAAAGAAAAGAAAAATTTATAAAAAATTAAAAACAATTTAAAAAATTATTAAAGACGAAAATTATGATGAGTACCAGGCTCTCGTTATTTCTCTGTTGATTTTTACTGCTGATTCTATACTTTAAAATAACTATAATGAAGGGTGTTGATGAAAAAAATATCTACTTTATTTAGCTCCTTAGGATCGTTTGGAATAAGCATGAAGGTTATTGACTTGACGGTCGTTAAATGCTTTACATTTACATGTATATCAGTATTTAAAATCATTGTGGACAGGATGACAAATTTTAATAATCTATGCTTTTTTAGTGTATATCATTTTTAAAGGGTAGATCATGTTTAAATATATTCTGCAAGATAATAGAACTGGATTTTTATCAATTTTTAAATCGAAACTAATGGTCCAAAGTTAACAACACGTAACAAGAATCTTTCTTGATTTGTAGTTTTTGTAGTTTCTGTATGCCATATCAAAGCCTGAGTTACCGGTGTGTCGATTCGCTTTGAATTTTTTAAAAAAGGATTGCGATAAAGATTAGCTGGGGCCGTGGGGTCATGATTTGCTAAAAAAAAGAACCAGGTTTTAAACCCTCATTGCATACCACTGCCATTTTTAGTCTGCAGACAACAGGAATTGGTCGTTTAGAAATAAGTCGATGTTAAATTTAAACAAAAAGGATAAAACATTGGCCCCCTGGTAATATTAAGCAATTATAGTTAAAATTGTCTTTAAAAATGAGAGAGAGAGAGTTTTGTAATTAAAAGAACAAGACATTGCATCATATTAACAAGGGATTCGACAGATGGAATGCTTGCTTTTGGTATTGACAGGTAGTAGTATCAAAAGGGGGGCATAACTTATAACTTTTGAAAATGTTCATTGAAAGTCCGGTTGCTCCACCCCCCCCCCCCCCCCAATTTATGTTGAAGTATTGGCCAATAAGGGTAATGGGTGATATAGTACGTTTGGAAAAAAAAATTAGTGATCCCCTTCCTTCGAGTCTAGAAAATTTTCCTTTTTTGTAGTTGTTTGTCAAGTTATTTTTTTTTTCTTTTCTGACTGCCCTCCCCTTCCAAATTTACGTCTCTAATTGAAAAAATAAACCGACTGCCAAAACAAAAACTTTAGTGTGTGGAAATTATATAGACATCCTGGATTTTAACAAGCCCGAAGCAAGTCTGAGGGATAAAACTGATTTTTTTTTTCTACGCAGTAACGGTTTACTAGTATACACTTATTTAATGACTACGAGGTGAAACAGTCAAAATGTTGTCCCTCGGTAGTGGGGGAGACCTGGGAAACTGTTGCCCGAGGCCGAATTTTGTTTTATTACCTAACCTACTATATAATTAATCAATTTGAAATAAAAACACACAAACAATCAATAAAAAAGTTTTCACAACTTTAATTCACATACTTGTCTATTAATTAGCTGAATACATAATATAAAGATTAAATTAATATTTTTAATTTAAAGTAATTCTTAATAAATTGATTGTTTGTGTGTTTTATTTAAATTTGATTAATTATAGAGCAGGTAAATAGTGACGTCGTGTTCATCAAAACGCTTGAATATCACGGTGACGCTTTAAACAGTCAACAGTTCATGCTGTGGCCCGGTCAACAGTTCACTGTTTCATGATCACGCAAAAACATAAAGTAAACCGTGAAACAGTTCAAAATGCCTAATTATAATTTATATAGTAGGTTAGGTAATAACAGAAAATAGTATCTGGCTCCATGTGGATAACGACTGGTGCATTGTGGCTTCAGCTCGTTCTGTTTGATACAAATTGACATATTTTCTAAATAACTGATAGCCGTACAGAAACTAACGAAGTAGGACATGTGTCCTTGTGTATAACTTAGAGTTCATTTATTTCGCTAATGGTTGATAAGGGTTTAGATTATATCTTCGGAGGCACGAGTTCTATAGAGTGCAAAAATGCAACTTAGACTGGAATTCTGACGAAAGATGCGCAACTTAAACTGGAATTAGGACAACTGTTTCGACGTTACATTCACCAAATGCCATATAACAAGAAACTGGTTATAACATCCGAAGGTCGTAATGTTGGCAACGAGTCGTTAATACAAACCAATGTAAAAATGTTTCCATTTAACTCGGCTTGGAAATGTAAAATACCTCGAAAAATACGCCAATACCTATGCTAAATGTAATAAACTTTTAATAAATTAAGTACATATATCGAAAGCTGATTTTTGATTTTGATGAAAACAAGATACTTTTGAGAAACACTGATGCACCTGTATGGCAGCTCACAGCGAACGTTAAAGGTACTTGGACACAGATTTGAAGTTAATATTTTCTCATTTTTTCTGTATAATATCACGAATTATATATTTTAATAGCATTTCACACAAAAATTAATTAAAAATCTTATTTCGTTTAAAAGTTATTAAAACTTTAAATTTTTTGGCGGGTTTGATTGACACATCCTTGTACTTTCACAAATTTTAACTTTATTCTTAATCCTTAGGAAAAGTGGCAATTTTGATGTGTTTTAATGAGAAATATTAAAACTTTTATCAAGAAAAATAATTTTATTCAGAGTAGAAATGTTAGAAAGCAAAACACCTTCACAAGTATCGTCATTCCGAACTAAGAGATGCGTGCAGAGTTTAGCAAATCGAGCACACTCGTGTTATGTACACAATTTTTGTAAACAGGGCTCGGGTTCTGTTATTGTTTATATTTAGAATTCACCGGGTGCGTTCAATCGTCACAGTCTGCTTACCACAACTGCACGGACTGACAATATATTGTGTGTTTGTTTTGCTTTCGAACGTGTCTACTCTGAATTTTCTGGATTATAGTATTAATATTTTTCATTTATACAAAACGAGATTGCCACTTTTCCTAAGGATTAAGAATAAAATTAAATTTGTGAGAGTGCAACGATATGTCAATCAAACCCGCCGAAAAATTTGAAATTTCAATATCTTTTAAATGAAATAAGATTTTTAATTAATTTTTGTGTGAAATGCTATCAAAATATATAAGTCGTAATATTATAGAGAAAATAATAACTTTAAATCTGTGTCCAAGTACCTTTAAAGTTTCTCAAATCAAAGTCAAACTCCAAAGTCAAGGTAAAAATGTTGGCACCCAGAAAGGTTAATTTAACTCATTTAGTCATAGAGTTAGACTAAATTTATGGTGCCTAAAGAAATGTCTTTGTCACAAGAAATACACATGTGTGATATGAAGGCCCTAGCGAAAAATGATCAGTATCCCCAAGTTTAATGGCGAATATACCGGTAGCTTGAAACACTGAAAGTGTCTTAATAATGTATTTGTTGCTCTATTTATATAGTAAACATGAAGGCGAATAAGCCAAAATAAAAGTAGGAGAAACAGAAGAAAATGAACACTTAGGCACAGGAAAAATAAAAACTGAAATGATCCATGTCTAATTACAGACATGTATTTACTGTTAAGTCCCATGAGACTTTTATTAATTAAAACATAAATTTATGTTAAAACGAGAAAAAACAAACTCCAGAATAAATAACGTTTAGTAAATCTAAAAAAGTTCAACAATTTTAAATTAAAATCAGAATTATATACGTGTTCATACAATTCACAATGAAAAATATGTTCTTTATTTATGACAACTAGAGCATGCAACCTTCCCAAGTTTAATATATGCACTTTACTTAAATTATAAGGAACAGACAAAACTGTTTATGTATAGTTTTAGAAAACAGATTTTTTTATCCTTACTTGTAGTTATTATCGAACTGAAGTAAATTTTATTTTGTGTTTACAGATCACTCTGTTTGGGCTGTTGTATAAAGACCAGGCAGTATATTTCGTTGTACCCCCCTTCACTGGTCAATATCTCGTGTCAATGACCGAGCGGTGATTTGCCTCAACATATCCGGTGCGCGGTGATTACACTAAATCCGAGTCACTACACTGAATGCCCAAACAATGTTACCCCATATACCGGTATATCACCGTTTACTGTTGGCATAAATTTAATAATGACGTTTTCTTTTTAACATTAAACTTTTTTTGGACAAATTAATGCTGCAATTAATATATACATGTACTTGTAAAAAAATAACCAACTTTTTAAAAGTACATCGCGTAATATTATTCTTTTTAAGAACCTTAAAGACTTACCGCTCAGTCATTGACACAAGAGATATGACTAGTGAAGGGGGGGGGTGGTGGTTACAGCGAAATATACTACCTGGTCTTTATACGAAAAACAACCCCAACAGAATGACATTGCAAATTACATGCACCTTTCTTCTGAAAACTATGGTGTCTGGATAGGACCATTTGCGTTAGCGCGACATCGCGTTCAGATAGACGCGCTGTCGCGCTAACACACAACACGCCGTCGCGCTAACACAACTTTGCACAACGCGCCGTCGCGCTAACACACAATACGCCGTCATGCTAACGCAACTTTGCACAACGCGCCGTCGTGCTAACGCAACTTTGCACAACGCGCCGTCGCGCTAACACACAACACGCACTTTGCACAACGCGCCGTCGCGCTAACACACAACACGCCGTCGCGCTAACGCAACTTTGCACAACACGCCGTCGCACTAACGCAACTTTGCAAGTTTCACAGTCTAGTAGGAAGTCCTGTACGGAAATATAAGACTGCGCATTCTACGGAAGCGTATTTGGGCCGCAGCAGTATTGTTAATTTGTTAAGACAAATTAGTAATTTGTTAAAACAAATTAGTAATTTGTTAAAACAAATTAGTAATTTGTTAAAACAAATTATCAATTTGTTTAAACAAATTACTAATTTGTTATAACAAATTAACAACTTGTCTAAACAAATTAACAACTTGTTTAAACAAATTAATAATTTGTTAAAACAAATTATCAATTTGTTATAACAAATTATTCATTTGTTTAAACAAATTATCCATTTGTATAAACAAATTAATAATTTGTTATAACAAATCAAAAAAAAAAATACTGCTGCGGCCCTAATACGCTTCCGTACCTTTAAGATTCCCAAGACCAATCTCATCCAGAATTTCATCCATTATATGGTTAAGCATGCGCAGTCTTATATTTCCGGACACGACTTCCTACTAGACTGTGAATCTTGCAAAGTTGCGTTAGCGCGACGGCATGTTGTGCAAAGTTGTGTTAGAGCGACGGCGTGTTGTGCAAAGTTGTGTTAGCGCGACGGCGTGTTGTGCGTAAGCGTGACGGCGCGTTGTGTATTAGCGCGACAGCGCGTTGTGCAAAGTTGTGTTAGCGCGACGGCGTGTTGTGTGTTAGCGCGACGGCGCGTTGTGCAAAGTTATGTTAGCGCGACAGCGTGATGTGCAAAGTTGTGTTAGCGCGACGGCGTGTTGTTTGTTAGCGCGACAGCGCGTTGTGCAAAGTTATGTTAGCGCGACGGCGTGTTGTGCAAAGTTGCGTTGGCGCGACGGCGTGTTCTGTGTTAGCGCGATGTCTCGTTTACTAGTATCTGAACGCGATGTCGCGCTAACGCAAATGGCCCTATCCGGACACCATAGAAAACCGTCAACATTGGACAGTACGGAAATAACTTGAAAGAAGTACATGTACTAGTGGTGATAAACGGAATGTGTTTACACATGTATCACTACTGTATCAATGACGAAAGAGTATCAAATAGACAAATGCACATTTAAAGGTTTAAAGCTGTACTATAGTAACATGTATTTTTTTTAAAAATTACTCTATATTTTTGTAAAATTGATAGGTATGCCAAATTCTGAGTTCTGTTTGTACACAAAGTTTAGCTTGCTATTTGTTGAACCATTAGAATTTCAAACCTTGGAAAAATTGAACCTGTCTGATGCTTCCAACGAAGGCCCATTGAGTTTATAATGTCGAAGGTAAAAAAAAAATTCGCGCTGTAACGCAAATAAACGCAAACATATAGCTATCTCAATTAAAACCCCTCTAACAAATCACTGATCGAATGAAAAAAGTTGACAGATATTTGGAAACCATCACAGATTATACCCGTATTTAAAAATAATGGTAGTGCTCAACAAGTATCAAATTATAAGTCAATACCCCTAACAAGTGTCTTGTGTAAAATATTGGAAAGAAAAAATACTGCTTAAACACTTGCATAATTTTATGAAAGATAATAACGTAATTTACAAATACATTTACCAGTCCGGTTTTCCACCTCGTGGGGGGGGGGGTTCAACTGTTAACCAGCTAGTAGAAATATATAACACTATAAGTCTTGACAAAGGAATTAAAAGATGTCAAATTAATTTTTTGTGATATCTCCAGAGCATTTGATAAAGTTTGGCATAAAGGTTTATTATCTAAACTAAAAAATCATGATGTCAGTGTTAACATATCTGGCTGGATTGAGAATTACTTGTGTGATAGAAAACAAAAAATTGTAATCAATGGCTTTTCTTCAAACCATGAGACAGTAAATGCTGGTGTTCCTCAGGGTTCTGTTCTGGGACCTTTTCTTACACACAAAAGATATTTGTGATGATTTAGCAAGCAATATACGCCTTTTTGCTGATGACACTTCCTTATATGCTATAAATAAATTAATATTTTGTTCTTTGATAGAAAAAAGATAATTTTTCTGTAGTAATTAAGCTTTTATTCAAGCTTGATTTTAATTCTTGCTTTATCAGTCCCCTGATATCATATACACATGAAAACTACAACAGACTACCCTTGTCCATCAACCAAACACATTTTACCTCTGTTCTTTGGCCCCAAGAAGACGTCATAATCATTGGGGGAAGTAGCACCTGTTCTTTTTTATCTTCTGAAGAAATCTCACGTAAACTCAAGGTATATGTATAATTTTTATATACTATAGTATACATGTGTACCTAACGCAAAAATATTTTTTTATCAACGAATATGAGGGGTCTCAATGGGCCTTCGTAGCTCGTTGCCTTAGGCAACGTCAGGTCACTTGATAAAATTAATACATCAGGTCACGTAATTAGGCCATCATATCATTCACATTTAGGTCGCCATATTTGACATACTTTCAGAATCACTTTAAAGGCTTCGAAATAGTAGTTGCATCGGACATATCTTCAATTATTTGAAACTACCTTTTAAAAAATTGAAAATGAATTGAAGATTCGTATATTTTTGACTGTTTAGAAGGAAAACTACAATATTCAGTCTAATAATCTCTAGGATTCTCTCTATATCAACATACTACATATACCGGTATGTACCTTTCCGTCCGGTAAGAGACGTACGTGTTTGTCTCTCAGGTACATGATGTAAGATGGGATATTAATTAAGGATACGTACACAACAGTGACGTCATGGGTATTAATATTCATAAATTTTCATTTTAATTAATTTTAATCTTGTACTCTTTTATTTATATTTTTAAAGGGAAGTTTTTGTAGTTTGTTTTTCTGTCAATTTTCCATTGATCCATAAACATATACAATACAATACAATACAATACAATAATTTCTATAGCGCATTATAATAATGACACTCTAGTGCGCTTCACATTAAAATAGATATAAGCTTACAAACTATAACAAATTACTTTAAAAAATACATGATACATATTTGTGCATAAAAATAGGATATCTAAAAGACTTTATGTGTACTAAAAGGCCATAAAAAATTACGTTGCGTGGGAGTCACTCTAAAAAAATTACAACTTATGAAACATTTTAGAAAATAATAATAATAAATATTAAAGGAACCTGTACTCGATCACTAGCACGAAATAAAAAATATTAAAAACTTTAAGATCAGTTCAGTGTCCTTTTACATTAGGTATATATATATATCACTATAAAAACAATATTTACATTCCCTCGTAAGCTCGTTCAAAGAGGTGAGTTTTGAGTCCTTTTTTAAAAGCGGAAACAGATTTGGAATTTTTAAGACACAGAGGGAGAGAGTTCCATAGTGAGGCGGCGGCGTAGTCAAATCGACGACTGTCGTACGTAACAGTTCTAACTTTAGGAACATCCAAAAGAAAAGAACACTGTGAACGCAAGGACCTGGAAGGAGAGTATATTTTGAGAAGCTCAGACAAGTAATTTGGAGCACGATTGTTCAATGCATTGTATACAAACAAAAGTATTTTATATTGACTTCTGTATTGGACAGGGAGCCAGTGGAGATCTTTCAAGATTGGGGTCACGTGATCAGATTTCCTGGTACGAGTAATCAGCCGCGCAGCAGTATTTTGGACTTTTTGCAGTTTATTCACAAGTTGCTTATTTATGCCATATATATCTAATTAAGTTGAAATTTATTTTTCTGACGATATCCCACTGATCCATATCCATAGACCTATCTTCTTTAGGCCCATTATTGATTTCTACGGAAGCCCATTAGTGCCAACCTGTATATATAAAGGAAAAGCGATATATAAAAGCAAACCTCTATATATAAAGGAAATGCGATATATATATAAAGAAAACCTCGATATATATAAAGGAAATGCGATATATATAAAGAAAACCTCGATATATATAAAGAAAACCTCGATATATATAAACGAAATGCGATATATATAAACAAAACTTCGATATATATATAAAGAGAAAAAATTCCATCGCCTGACCTTTAACATGTTTAATGACCTTCATTACAACAGAGACTTCGCTAACATATGATAAGCAGCTCCCGGTCCAATGTTTTGATTGCAATCAGTTGATGTGGCTGTTTCATGACGGTATTCAGCGTGTTTCCTTCATTTGTGTATCTTGATAATTATGACGATTAAAACTAAAGCTAAAAAACTGCTGCTCTTCTTACATTTCAGACGTGTTGGGCAGAATAACACCAATAAGATACTTTTCTGCTTAAAATGTATATTACATTGCACTTAATGTTGGGGGTCTTTTTCAATCGAAATATAATTCAGTGCAAAATACAAGTGTTTTATCTTGTTTTATAAGTTATTTAACGTTTTACTATGTTTTTTACATAATTTATGGAGGATTTCAAATCGAGTTAATTTACGACGTGGGACAAAAATCCGCAGTTTAATTATATAAGTGTGCATGCACTAACTCGTTTCTTTTTATTTATTCACAAGTACTTGATTTTTTTCATACCAAAAGACCTTAAATTATTAATATACATGTCGCTTTCTTCCCTTATATTAAAATGAAGTGGATACCTCCATCTCTCCCATTCCGATTCTTTTTTTATATATACATATATAATCAATTGGCATACTAGTAAATTATTTTTTTTAATGAGTGGATCAAAATACATGTAAATCAAATAAAAACACAGAAAATACGATGCATATGTTACATTAAAAATTTAAATCTAGTTTAAATTTATCTATAAAAATTATCAAGATAAGTTTAAACTTTAGATTTAATCTTCGAATGTAACACATATATTATTTCATGAATGTATTCAATTAATCAATTCAATTGCTCTTCTCAATTAAGTGCATTATTTTAAGTAGTGTTACAATTCAGTTCATTGATATATGCATGTACAAACAAATAAACACTATTAACATGATTAAATAGAAACATATTGCCGATTCTGGGAAAGTTATACATGAGTACTGTAACTGATCCCCCCCCCCCCCCCGCTAGGAGTTAATCTGTATATAATCTTGATGGACAGCCGAGCGCAACAGGTCACGCAGTGGAAAATTATAGCATTTCTCTTTATATATATCGAGGTTTTGTTTATATATATATCGCATTTCCTTTATATATATATATATATCCAGGTTTCCTTTATATATATATATATATCGCATTTCCTATATATATATATCCAAGTTTTGTATATATATATCGCATTTCCTTTACATATATACAGGTTTTGTTTATATATATTGCATTTCCTTTACATATATACAGGTTTTGTTTATATATATTGCATTTCCTTTATATATCGAAGTTTGCTTTATATATATCGGTTTTTCTTTATATATAGAGGTTGGCACTAATGGGCTTCCGTAGATTTCAATACTCCTTTTACTGTTATACATACACTCGATTTTCGTGAACGCAGATCCCCATTAATTAAATATACGTGGCGTGACGGTAGCTATCACGAGCTTGTAGTCCGACCCAGGTTATTATATTATAGTGGATTCCCCATGTCTTAGCGAACTAAAAAAATGTTGGCGAACGTACGCACACATATACGTCTAGGAGTTTTATTTACTGTGAGTTTCATTATGTAATAAACTGGCAAACCTTTATGAGTCAGTTGTTATTGTTGATGAGCGTGACTTGTGTAAATAAGTATACACATGCATATCCTTACAATTGTTGTATAACAAGAAGTACTGGTATACCAGCTAGTGTAAATAATTGGTATCATGTCTTTGACATAGAGTTCAAACTTACATATTACAATATTAATTTTATCACTGATACATGTATGCGTGAGAGGAATATGTAACATACATAAAATTAATTTAACTATATTTCTAATTTTAATATTAGTAACTGTGTAGGAGGTTTGACGCGATCTATCGTTTACAATGTTAATGAACGAACATAGTTTACTTAATTAATAAGCTAACATTTTTAGAAGAACAGTTGGTGTTGACATAATATTTGGAAATATACAATATGCAATTTTCTTTCATTTCTTTAAAAACTTGTTTGTATTGTAAAATATAATTTATAGTAAAAGTTGCCTCTCTGTTTTCCACACAAACGGTATTTCCTGTTATCTCTAGTTCTCAGTTCCCCCTGACCCTTGTGACCTTTTCAAATGGTAGAATATAGTTTCTTTTTAATTAATTTTTGGTATATTTTAGGATGAATATACAGAACTCGATTGAAGAAGTTTCACAACTGCACAAACAGTCAAGCAATGAATTTGTGGTACTTTAGGGATCGTATATCTTTGTGGTGTTTAAAAGTGTTTTTTTTTTTTTTTTTCACAAAACATTCAAGAATTATCCCTGATCAGTTAGTTTCCATTACACAGAACCTATGTAAAAAATGTATGTAAAAAAAAAGCATGCATTATGAAATTTGATTTTAAAAACTTGGTATTTAGAGTAAATGAGTCACAACTGAACCCCATCATATTATATTCATTTGTAGGTAACCTGAATCAAGTCTCCATATGAGTGAAAAATTATTGAGAGGGACGTTAAACAACATACAGTTATTAAAATGAAACTTAAGACAAGTACTGTCTACATAAAATTGACATCCAAAACTTCCGGTGTAGATTAAAAGGTACATGTAAATCACATCTTTTGAATATTCAATATTTATTACACTTTGATTCTCAGTTTTATTGAAACTGTTCTACTGATTTTTGTTTAAAACTATATATATATATATGTATTAGCCTAGTACTACTTATTCAATAACTTAATTTGTCCCCAATAACATAAAATTCATTTCAATTTTTTTCTTCGTAGAAGTTCTATGATTCTTATTACCTTCACCCACCTTTCATTTTTCCTTGCTTCGGGTAAATAAAGCTACCATGGAATTAAAGCAAACCTGTTGTATTACAGAGAAATGTTAATGAGTATGTACAGTTTTGATTTTGTAGTGTGATTAAAGTAATTAAGACATGATGAAAAGACATTCCTCTTTTCAATTAAAAAGAAAACAAGTTGTGTTTGTGAAACACTACTCCACGCTGGTAACACAGTCCTGGAGTGGGAAGTAGACTGAAGTGGTATGTACATACACTTCCCCTTCGGCTTGACAGTGCAACAGTTGACAAACAGACAGACAAGACAAAAACAATATACTCTGGGATTTTTCGATCCAGGGGCATAAAAATATCCAAATTTCTCACTTATTATTTCAATGTCAATAAGAATTTCGGGGTCATGTGATATATATGTTGATCAGTGTCCTATCATGTGACGAGCCAACAGACTAATTCCTGGAATATTGTTTTGTCTTCTACGCGTGGCAAGGTAAGTTTGTTTTTGTTTTTCTAAAAAACCCCAACATTTTTCATAAAAATATAACGTATGCCAATATGATTATACCTATCCAGAATTTTCAATTAAATTGGCATTTTGCGTTTTTAAACTCGCCTTTTGTTTGTCTATTTGTTAGGCCACCGCGGGTTTAATACACATCTTTTTATGATACGAAAAATTTGGAAAAAAGTTCAAGAATCTGTATCATATCCTTCATAATGACGTGTATCACAATCATCCCTGACCTCCCAAAGTCAGCAGAACATTAAAGTATCATGTACGGGGAGGCTCATATGTCAGACTCGGAATTCTTCTGACATCAAAGAAACAAAAATAATAATAAAACAACAAGATGTGCATGTGAAATAATATGTCCCCGATGTTATCATAATTCTGGAGTGGGACGTCAAAGTGGTATACACTTACCCTTGACAGCGCAATAGTTATGGGTTTGGTTATAGTTGACAACAGACAGACAAACATACAGACAGGACAAAAACAATATACCTCCGGGATCTTTCGATCTAGGGGCATAAAAATAACAAGATTTGTTTTTGAAACACTGACGCCCAGCTCATGGTGAAATCTCTTGACCTTTGCATTTGAAAAACAATTTAACCTTCACTGCGAGCGGGGTATCAGTGTTTCACAAACATGTACATCTTGTTATATTTTGTAAAAACTTCATGCCCTCGTAATCGAAGATTTGCAGGCTTATTGTTTTGCCCTGTCCGTCCATCCTTCTGTCTGTCTGCCCACTAAAACTTTAATCCATATCTATTGATTGAATAAAACTTTGGCTTTGAATTTCTCAGGAATTTCTTCTTCTGGCATGACTTTTCTTTGGACACGAAGATATTTGACCTTTTAAACCTTGTAGATTTACCCATTTCTGCAAAGTTTGCCAGGTTTTAACCTTGGTCATGATTTTTAAACAGTTAGTGCTAGAGCTTTTATTTCACGGTTGTATCTCCTGTGGTAAGACAATTATGACTCTTTGATCTTGACCTTGCAGTTTGGCCCACTTTTGTAAAACTTTAACCTTGGCCATTTCTTTAAAATGGTTAGTGTGAATGACTTTTATATTTAACGGGTGTGTTCCTTGTCATAAGATCTTTCCTCAGGTATCTAAATATTGCCTTTTTACCTTGACCTTGGATTTTTGACCACTTTTGAAAACGTTTTTATCTTGACTAGAACTTTTGAGGGGTTGGTGCTTTCATATTTCGCCTGTGTATTTCTTTTGGAAAGACCCCCCTCCCCCCTTGGGTCCCAACTTATAACTTTTGCTTGATCTAAGAGTTTGACTCACTTTTGAAAAAATTTCATCCTGGCCGTATAAACTTTTCAACAGTCAAGGTACTAGGACTTCCAAATTTTACCTGCGTTTTTCTTATGATAAGACCACCATAATTTGTCCTTTGACCTTGGAAATCGACCTACCTTTTGCAGTATCATAACCTTGGTCTGAGTTGGTCATAACTTTTGAACGGTTTGTGCCATGGTTATCATTTTCACATGTTTATTTCCTGTGATAAGACCTTTCTTTGCATGTCGACAATATATTTGATCTATCAACCTTGTTCGACTTAAGTTTGACTTAATTGCATTTGAAATTTTTTAATCTTTGTCATGAGCTGTCATAGGAGGACACTTTTTTTTTTTTTACAAACGCATCTTGTTTTACTCTAAAAGTGTTTGAAGAATCTGACAAAGAAATACACATAAATGTTCGATATTATAGCAGAAGTACGTATACATACTACCAGTATATAGTGTGTCATAATACATATGAACCAATTAAATTATTTGGGACGATTTAAAAAAAATCAATTTTCGCTTTTCTGATCATTGTTTAAGAGAAATTGGATTCTCATAATTCCAGTTTGGTTTTGATCTAACAGTGAGTTCAGTGCTATAGTCTAGCATGATAAGGGGGGATGGTGTGACGGCTCTATCACGAGGTCTTAGGTGGCTGTTGCCGTTTATGGTAGCTAGACAGGTCAGCATGTTGTCAATGTTATCTGTTAAGTCTTCAGAACTCTAACAGGGCAGGAGAATTCGGGGCGTTACATGAAGAACACTTTACATTTATACTTTAGGGTCCACGTGTGGGCACTGCCTCTGGTAGCTGCTAGTCTGGGGGAATATGTCGTGGCTTGTCGTAAAATCAGAGGACGTCAAGGAATGGCTCGTCTCACGACCCGGCACCAGTGCTGCGCTCTCTAAGGTGATTAATAAGTGTTTAAAGCTAAAGTTTTCAGTTTTTCGTGGATGCAGAATGAAAGTATTGGTGCATGCAATTTATTAGTCCAAGACGACCGAGACATTTTGATTCAATGGTGTGAAACCGTTTTACCTCAGTGTATGCATAAAAAACCATTCATAGAACTTATAATTTGCATTATTTAAACTTTTAAATGAGCACTGCATCAGTAATATGAAAGAACAGCGTTGTGAGAAAGAAGTAAAGCTAAAATGTCAATATTTCTAATATACACTAAGCCGTTGTTGATGAGAATTTAATGCTGATGATAACATGTCACACAATCTTAAATTTCGCTTCAATATTGACTTTTTTTGGTAATGGGTCCCTGGAAGCCATATTTTATGCATACAAGTAATTTTGTATTAATGTAGACCTTTATTTAGACTGAAGTAGCTATAAAATATAATGAGTTATGGATATTTTTTCCCTCCTGAGAATACATGCAGACCTAGCTACATCTTGATTTCCCCATTTTTATGTAAATATTGTCGTTGTGGATGTTGACACTAAGTACTGAGAAAAATTCGCATTAAAGAGCAAAACCCACTTTGCGCCTTATTTGGCCCTGAGAATTTCTGAAAAATCAAAACCGCTCAGTTTATATTGCAAATGCAGTAGATATATTTGTCACTTGGAGCACAGGAGTTCGCGTACCTATCAATTTTGCCGAAATTTTCGGTAAATAAAAAAGATACGTAATACCTATAATTATTATACGTATTACGTATTTTTTTTATTTAATGAAAAATTCGGTATAATTGATAGGTAAGCGAACTCCTGTGCTTGGAGTGTTGGTGACCACGTATCTAAATCATGACGTAATTTTCCCTCTAGTCAGTATATTATGACGTCGTAAATGCGGCATGTTTTCCCCATATCCTGTAAATTCCTCTTAAAGTGGCCTAAAGTTGAAGTATTTTTTCAATTAGCCCCTTAAATTCACGATAACTGCGATACTACACATTTGTAGGGCAAAATAATAATGTTTGGCGGAGTTTTTGTTGACAGATAATTAAATAATTAAACAATTTCTTTTACGTCATATTTCACCAACTATATCATTTTGCCCTGCAAAAGTGCAGTACTGCAGTTACCGTGAAACGGTCTATATTTCAACCTCTGATCCAAAATATGCTAATACATGGTAAAAGATCTGTTTCTAAAGATCAGAAAACATGTATTTTTTTTAAATCATGGGCTGTGCTCACATTTCAATTCTTTGCTGAAGGTAGTCAAATACGCATGTTTTCTGCAAATTTCAAGAACATTGCAATTTCTCAAAGCCTGTTTTCCAATATCTGGATTCTCAAAAAGAAATTTTATTATATATGAAAGCACCAAAACTTTTAGTGTCTACTTTATTTTGATATTTAGAATGGGAAAGAGGGTGCTAGTTAATTGATTGATATAAGTACAGGGCCATATTATGCATAAATTAAGTGAACCTAGCTCTTTATTGATGCCATTTACTATAGAATAGAATAGAATAGAATAGAATAGAATAGAATAGAATTTATTACCAATCAGGGCCCATTAGGCATAAACATATAACATAAACATATATGTTATACTATTCATTAATGGCTTATTTTTTCCTTGTTATTGTAAGAATCTCATGCTTGTCTGTTCTGGGCACTAAATTATAGAACACAGACATTTGAGCGAATTGTATGGAAAATACAAATGTTCTGTTCTTTTCTATTTTTACAGAAATAAAGAATATTAAATTAATTTATATTTTGTGGAAAAATGAAACTGGGATTAAAAAATTGAGCTCTCTAAGTTTGACTAAATTAGGACCCCTGAGCAAGCGTCCTTTTCTTGGTAACTGTCTAGTCCCCATGAGCCCTGTGGCTGTGTAGCCAACTGTGCGCACATTAACCTATTTGATAACTAGATCTGTAGTTCAGTATAGGCTCAGTAAAAATAAAAGCCTGAAACATGGAATTAATCTTTTTAAAGAAGCGTCTTAACAAAAGCACCGTTGATGCGGCATCACCTGTACATACACCTGTACACTGCTGTCTGATTTTGTAATTTGTTTACAAATTTCAAGGTTAAAATAACTTGACCTGACTTCAGGTCACACTGGTACGGACAGGTCATTAAGGGGTGCACAGGGGGGCTCTAGATGTGAAGGTAACTATAGCCTAGTATCAAGATCCAGTTCAATGTTAGTAATTTATTCGAATACACAATAACTGCAGCTCATTAAAATATATATTGGCCATAATGAAAATGTAGGCCATTGCAGTCATAGGGTGGACCGCAAGTATCTGGTTGAAACTGGAATTTGTGTTTACTCCGCTGTGTCGAATATTGCCCTACCAAAAAATAGTGCACTGATTGTTTGTTATTGGTAGTTATGCTTTTGCTCTATCTTAAAAGAAAGTGACATAATTATCTCAACAACATTGCTCTCTTAGTCACTAAAATTATTTCTTGAGATATGAGGAATATAATGTACATTGGCTAAGTGCCATACCGGCGTAGGAATATCTGAGTATATAAGAAAAACGGGATCTCATTTCCGTTCATAACACAAGGCTTTTTGCATTTTAGAGAAGAGTTACGCCGACATTTTTCTTTTCGATATTTTGGAAGGTTTTCGATTTGAATAATATATCACTGGAATCACTAACTCTTTTTAACCATGTGTGTCTAAACGTTAGGGGTAGGTGCCCCTCGTTGTAAGCTGCACAAAAAAGCTTCAACATTCGAAGAACTGTTCCAATTAGGACCGATTCGACTACACGTTTTTGGAATTGAATATTTGTAAACAACATGGATTTAGTGAGTAAACAGAACTAAGTATAAGTGTTTTTTTTTTTAGTATTTTATTTAAGTATAAT
The DNA here is from genome assembly GCF_032062105.1 of Saccostrea cuccullata. Lineage (NCBI taxonomy): Eukaryota > Metazoa > Mollusca > Bivalvia > Ostreida > Ostreidae > Saccostrea > Saccostrea cuccullata. The sequence goes on from NW_026926399.1 coordinate 119,863, forward strand.
TTGGATTAGGATAAAGTGGATTAGATCTAGGCCTAATGTTTTCTTATGATGATCGCAAGATGGCCATATCATGTGATCATGTGATAACAGGTCCAGTACAATCAGTACATTTAGCTACGTAGGTAGAATTACCTACGTAGCTTTATTTACCTACCTCAGGTAGCTTTATTTAGCTATTTCAAAGTAATTTTTCTTTTTATGGGAAAGAGACAAAAAATCGCAGTTAAATGACTATTGATATTTATACTAAGGAGACTTTAAAAAACATTCCAAAGCAGAGATAGTTTAAACATCGCTGTGTTTGGTCAATATAGAGCAAAACATGTAATTCCATTGTTTGGTTATCTGTCCGTGCGGTGAGGCATGACTGAGTATGATTACTTCACATTGTGCTGAATAATTACCGACCTATTATCATGTTAACCAGAACTGGACTTCTTTGTCATTTCATTCAAGGAGTAACTGTTCTAACTGTCATACATAGCCCCAAAACTTTCAGAACTTTGATTGCAATTGTGCAGAAAAAGACATTTCTTCAAGAGGGAAATTTTTTATGAATTTTCAGATGAGTTCAAAGTTGAAAATGATCACTGCATCAAAATGATAGTTTTTAAACATCCTGAGAAAAATGCTTTTTCATAGAAATAAATTCATTTGGTAGCTAAATCAAGCTACCTGAGGTAGGTAAATAAAGCTACGTAGGTAATTCTACCTACGTAGCTAAATGCACTGATTGTACTGGACCTGGATAAATGAGAAATGTCACGGCACGGCGCACAGTTCGTAAATCGACAATTCATTGATGGTATCTTTTTCAGTCGCCAGTTGTCAAATCTTTTGTCGCTGGATGTTGTAGTGGGACATGCTCTACACTTCTGTTCCAGCCTCTGGATTTGGTGAAAACCAGAATCCAAATCCACGTCCCACTGGCATGTGCAAGGTATGTGATCGATCTTGTAAAAAAAAAAAAAAAAAAAAAAAAGAGGTAAATGTTCCATATGGCAACAATGTTTTGAGGGTAGTTAATAAAATATTACTGTATTTTTGTTGCAGTGGGGTGAGTGGAAGAATTGGGATGGTGTCTGTTGCAAATGCTGTGATCAGACAAGAGAATGTGTTGGCTTTGTGGAAGGGACTTGTACCAGTGAGTATCGCCTGAATGAGCATGAGAATGTGAATGATGAAATTTGAAACCCATTTAAAAATGAACTCTGGGTAACTGTATAATGAATCTTGTTTTTTCTTTTTAGTCTTTGTCCAGATGCGCCCCAGGAGTTGGAATTTATTTTTCATCTATTCAAATGCTGAAGTCAAAATTCCAGTAAGTTTTCAGTAAATTGAACTGTGAAATAAGATTTTTAATCATTCAAAAGCTTTAACGGTGTGGTCTGATAAACATTGTCTCAAATAATTCCCTGTGTTTTTACTTTGCAGGTCAAACCAACAACGTGCACTTGAATCAGTCATGATTGGAGCAGTTGCTCGGACAATTGCAGTTGTAACCCTTATCCCAATCACGGTTTTAAAAACGCGGTATGAGGTGGGTACAAAAAAAAAATAAATAAAATAAAGCCAAGTATTTAATCTCTAAAGTTCCCTATAGTTTGGTTGTAGTGTGGAATTTGTTGAATTTTTGACTGATAAAAATTCAAGTTAAATAATCATGTGTATTTCAGAGTGGATTGTTTGACTATAAAAGTATTTCAAGAGGACTTCTCCATATGTATAATACAGAGGGCTTGAGAGGTAAAACATTTTCTCCTGTCTGTAATATTCAGTATTGTAAAGCTTTGTTTATGATTGAAGACTGATTCACTGATTTTACTTTTGCAGCGCTCTGCAGTGGGATGGCACCGACATTGATAAGAGATGTTCCATTTTCAGGAATATACCTCATGTTTTACACCAGGTTTAAGCAGATGGTCAATGAAAGTAGGTTTACAATTTGATTTATAACTCCTTCAAATATTTTTGTAAAATTTTAAAGTTGTAAATACATATATGAGGTAACATTTTAATGCTTTGGGATTTGCTATGATAACTTTTTTGCAACTTGCAAATTGCTTGTTTTATTTTACAATTATATACTTTGAATTTGGTTATTCTTCTGATTTTGAATTGGTGATTATCATTTTGGTATCAATCAATGACATTTTTGTTATGTTTCTCAGATTTTAAAAATGATTATCATTTTGGTATTTTTCTCAGATTTAGAATGGTGATTATCATTTTGGTTTCAATCAATATGACATCTAGCCATAAATATATATATGATATAATGACTATTAATACTTGTTTGGGTTTCCACATTTAGATCAAAATGACATGAGCACTTTGGAAGTGCCGCTGAAAGTTATCAAGCTGTCCTTACTTTCTAGTCAGATCTGGTGTTCTGGTGACTAGATATTATGACTAACTGAACTTCTTTTTACAGATAGATTGTTAAAGTACCTCAAAAGTCCTCCGTAAATGTGAGGTAACGTTGGTTTTGATGTTTTCACAGAATCCTCAATCTTCATGACACTGCACACAAACAGTATGCTACAGTTAACTGTTGTGTCAACAATTGTAGAGCTGTTGTGGTAGTGTTGTGAAGACCTCATCTTGCCATGTTTTTGTTGCGTCATCGAAGATGGAGAAAAGTGCATGTAGTTTAAATGTTAGTTATGTAAATAAATTAGTTTACGGAGAAAGCTTAGCCTTGTTACGTTTTCCCTTCCAGGGGTGTATGATCAAGCCCTTCAAACACAAATGTACTTTGCCTGTGGCTTAGCTGCTGGAGGCATTGCAGCCATTGCAACTCAACCAGCTGATGTCATAAAGACCTACATGCAGACAGACTCCAAGAAATATCAGAGGGTCTTAACAACCATACTATACATCTATCAGGTAAAATTGCTTTCTTCCCCTTAACCTTGTAAGAAGTAAATAAAAAAAGGAAAGTTTTCCTCTTTTGAAGTAACCAAATATGAAAATTTAAAAAAAGAAGTAATGCTTTACAAAGTTAATAATATCCATTTTTTTTTACCACAGAAAAATGGCTTTAATGGATTTTTCAAGGGAATTGTTCCCAGGACACTTCGACGGACTTTAATGGCAGCCATGTCCTGGACTGTATATGAAACTGTAAGTTTCCAGTTCCTGAATCAAAAAAGTTCCAAATTTATTCTTAAATGCATGAATGATGATTTGTATTCATTTTTATTAATTTTCTTGTATTGCAGGTTTCCAGACAAGTAGGACTGAAGTAAAGATCAATGTTATATTATGAGCAATATACAATACATCTATGCTATAGTGTTGTCATGAACTTGCACCATATTGGTACCTCATGAAAAGTCTTTTAATAGAGAGAAAAATTTATATAGTGTTATATATGGAAGATTTACATGTTCTTCTTGAATTTTATGCATTGTGTGAAAGATTTTGTGATGTTGTGGAATATGTGAGCTCAGAAGACATTTCAATTGTTTTTTCAATTGTTTTACTTCAGATTGAATGTTAAATTCCCATGGAATACTTGAGAAAATGTGAAATAAAATTTGAATCATTTTAAATGTGTCTATGTTCAGTGGTTTGCAGAGGAAGTTTAGTTATATATATGTATTCCATGCCCAAACTGTAAGAGAAGAATCTTGCCTTTAGATACAAGGTCAAAAAGGAATTGGCAAATCATGAATTGGAGGAAAACGTGTGCTTGTATTATATACACGTTTGGATTATTGGTAATTTACTTGAGAATTACGGCGGAGCTCTATTACTTATTTAGAGAAAGTGCATATTAAATACAAAGTCTCTGTTCCTTGGAAATTCAGCAAAGTAAGGTTATACATGTAGTTATGAAGAGGCACCGTGCAAAAGCAGGTGCAAACGTAGTTACGGTGAGCGAAACTGCTTCCAAAATCGTAAGACTGTGGCTCAGAGGAGGTAGATCCTGTAATAGGACGTGACTTTATAAATCAGTTCTTCAACAAGAATTCCAAGGGCCTTAACGGTCACCCGAGTAAAATACAACAATATCCATAAATGATAAATGTGACACTTGCCTATTGTGTCATTCCAAGGGCCTTAACGGTCACCCGAGTAAAATACAACACTATCCATAAAGGATAAATGTGACACTTGCCTATTGTGTCATTCCAAGGGCCTTATCGGTCACCCGAGTAAAATACAACACTATCCATAAAGGATAAATGTGACACTTGCCTATTGTGTCGCATTGCATTTTCTGCATTTTCTCCTCTCCCGTTACACTTTTATTGTCCTTGAAAAAGGTATGGATCTTGTTCTGTCATACATTTGTTGATTAGATATCTTTTCAGCCAAGAAGTGTATATTTTAAGATCCTCCTAAGGCATTTCCGATGGAATGTGTCTAACTTTCTCTGTTGTTCTCCATAGTTCAGAACAACACAGCAACACAGATATTTGTGTTGAAGATCTAAGTTTGGTCTTAGTGCATATTGTGATGTCTTCCATGCTTTGGTCTGGGATGCAAAAGCGGTCCTGGTTACGCCTTGTCTTCTCCCTATGTCTGCCCCAGTTCTCGTCTTGTCCATTGTGACACCCAGGTAGAGAAATGTTTAAACATCTTCTATTTCTTCATCACTTAATCTGATGGCATCACTTTTCTGTCCATTCATTCTCATGCTTTTTGTCTTGTAAATAAATTTTTAGGCCTATATGCTAGTATTTAGCGACATCATGCAATCTCCTGGTCTTTTCTTGCATGTCGCTCTGTTCGCTGGAAATAAGTGCAAGGTCGTCTGCATAATCAAGGTCTTCTAAAGTGGGCATAAATTTCCAACGTATGCCTCTCTTTCTATTATGATACTTTTCATTATTCAGTCTTCCACAATTGTGAACACGAACCCAGACATAACACATCTTTGCCTCACTTCTGTCTTTACATTGTACATGTACTTTGAAACAGTTTGTTGTTCTTCTCTTAGCTATCTCCATGTATTTGACGAAAACACATTTTCCGTCGTATTATTTTTAAGGATGTTCACATATACTTCAGGAATCCCATATTACCTTAGTATGTCCCAAATTTCTCTCTTATCATGTAAAGGGCTTTTTTAAGACTATGAAGCTTATGTTCAGTGATACTTGCCCCCTATTGATTGTTCTAAGGTATTTCTTAGAATGGAAATCTGATTAATGTTCTCCTTTCTCTTCTATATGCAGCTTGCTCTGTCTTCTATTCCATCTTCAATTCTGTAATCACTATTCTGCAAAACACTTTAAAAATACGGCTCTGATAAGAGTGAGATTCCTCTATAGTTGTCAGATCTCCTTTCTACTCTCTTTTTTGGTCTGCCATTTTAACCTCCTCCCCTCTCTTATTGGTGTTGTGTCAATCTCGAAGTTGGGAAACTTCGCTCAGACGGTTTGTACATGTATTTAATTGCTGCATTCTCTGCTTGGTTAGCTATATCCTCCAAATGTTTTCTTTGATCAGTATTTGATCTTATGTTCTTTGTCTTTGGTCTTCTATTCCTTTCCCTTGATTTCCTTTACGTATTCTCATCGAATTTCATCTCCCTATTTCTTCTTTTAGCTTTCATCTTTCATCTATGGGTCTGTATGTTTCTGCTGTAAACCAGACCTTGTGTTTCTTTTTCTTCTGACTCAAGATTTTTTCTGCTGATTTATTATACTAGTACTTTTATTATACTAGTATTCTTTCACGAGGATCCTTTTTCATTGACTATGTTTTCCTCTTCAGAAAGTTGCTGAAATCTATGTCTTAATTAAATTTGGAGTTCTTTGCTTATGCTTGAATCTTTCAGCTTGTTGGTCAACATCTTACTCCTTCCTATTGTTCTCCTTCGGCTTCAAGTTTCTACAGAACTTCATCTTTACTTTAATTTACGGTGATCTGAACTGACATCAGCACCACGTACATATTTTGTAGAACCTTTAAATCGCTTACAGATTTCCTGCATCTTTCAATCACCATTACATGAACATCTCTTCCAATTGGATACTCCCATGTGATCTTGTGTATGTCAGTATGCTTAGAGAGAGTTCTGCAGATCATTATGTAAATATTTATTTACTAAATATTGTAAATACTTAGAGCCCACCTTCCGGCTAACGTCATGCCATTTTCATTCATATTCCAAGTATCCTTTTGTGCCATGACTCTCTCCCATCCTTTAGTTTGAAATAGGCCAACAGAAAGAAGCTTAAGGCATTTGCATCACCCATTATCATCACTATATCATGCTTTGGCGCTTTTATATAATCTCTCTTTGTAACTGTTCGTAGATGGTGTCTTTATCCGATTCGTCTGCTTCGTTTGTTGGACTGTATATATGTATTACTGTTATAACTAAGCAAACTGGGAGACAAAGCATTCCATTCCAGCAAGCTTTGTGAACTTTTCCTGCAAAGTACAATTTTTCATAACTCCTTCTCCTCTATGATGTTCCTAACCTCCGTAGTACAAGATGGTATCCCCAGAGTTCATCAAAGCCTGCACATCTTACTTCGCTCAGTCCCATTATGTCCTGCTTTAATATATTAAACTCTCTTACGATGTTAGCTGTTTTTCCTTAAGTTCCAACATCCGATCTTGGTGATGTTGTTATGTATGGAATCTCCGTTCCTTTCAGGCCGTAGGGGTCCTCTCAGCTTATCCCAAAGAAGGTAATCGTCATATAGAATCTCGCATGACGCGCCTGTCTCTCCTTCAGTGCTACTAATGCTAATTGTTGTAACTGTTTCCTCAGTCAATTGTTTGAAATGGAAGGGGGTAATTAATCTCAAGTCCAACCTCCGAGTTTATGGGGGGGGGGGGGCAACATTGTGGTTGCTAACAGTCTCCTATTTAATTCTGAAAGCGAGAGGTGACAAGCACAAAAACACCAACACACTATATATAAACTCAGTATATAGACGCATCACACCACATTTAGCATATTAAAACAAACAAATTAAAACTAGAGAATAAAAAATCAACAGCATGTATAAATTAATGAATTTTGCAATTTTTTACTATGCCGGTGATCAAAGATTCTGGTACATAGCTTTTGTCCTGTCTGTCCGTCTGACTGTTTGTCCACAAGAACTTAAACCTTGCCCATTAGTTTTGAATGGGTGGGGCTATGGCTGGTATATTTCACAGGTGTGTTCCTTGTGACAGCACCTTTCTTCGTGCACCATCAAATTTGACCTCTTGACTTTGGAGTCCAACAGAACATGACGGTCTTTCTTTACAGTTATTTGATAAGTATTAAAAATTGTTTATTCCCATGCAAGATGATGGCTTTTATTTACAGTTATTTCAGTTCAAAGACTAAGAGATGGCAGTTTTAGAGAATGTGATTGGTATACTTTTTATTTTGATGCCATTTTACGGGTAGTTAGTAACACATGTTAAAGTAATAACACTCAGGGAAGTGTAAGCCTGTAATTGATCTACTTTATGATCTGATACACAATACTGCATCATCATCCAGTATTTGTTCATCCCCGAGCATAATATTTCTTGCAATTGGCAACATTTTTATATTTATATTTAGTTTCATTTCAAAGTTCTATCGATCCTTTACAGTATAATTGTGAATTATCATTAGATGTCTTGACCTTTGGCAGTTACCAAACCTTTATAACCAATTTAACGATATCCCCTGATTTGACGTTTTTAGAATTTCATTTGTAGCGTTAGTGTTGAGGTCATTTAGTCTCGTGTAATATTATCAGAAAAACTGATATCGTCCAGTTTATCTCAATTTATTGGTGATTATTTGGCAAATTCTTTTGATAATCACTGTAAAGTAGATTAGATTATAAGCAAAGATCTATAATTCAGAATTATAGGGTATTGTATAATACCAAGACATTTTTACAATTACTAGGGACAGGCACAATGATGTTATCGAAATAATTATATATCAGTGTTAAGTAGCGAAATCGTTGGTTCATTTCAAAAGCTTATAGCTACATCATGTACATGTAAGATATCAAACAAAAATCCCTGTCGCCCGCGTTGCGCAGTGATAAGAAAGTCTGCTCTAAAGTCGCGGAGTGAAGAGTTATTAATATTTACGTCGCGGGCTCGAATCCCACTGTGGGAAGTGGAGACCGGATCGTATAAATCGAGGTCCCGAAAAATATCATTCACTGCTCAATAGTCCTAAGTGTCGATTATAGGACAAAATTTTTAGCTCCTCACCGGCAAGTGGTGGCGTCTTCATATGAGTGAAAAATTCTTGAGAGGGATGTTAAGCAACATACAGCGTCATGGACTATGACGGAAAAGACAGAGAGCACGGTAAACATACAAGCAAATTCAAAGAATTGTGGTCCCCCTCTTTCGGTGTCTTTGTGAGTGAGATGTCATTTTATGACAAATTGTCTCAAATATGAACGCCCTATCATATGTCATTTGGAAATTATCACTGAAGTAGATTTTTTTAATAAAATAAGGTTAATTGTGAAGCTCAAGGTCAATGAGTCAGAAATCATAGCATGCTCGGAAATATCTTGTCACAGGTAATGCGCATGTCAAATATGAAAGCCATATCTCTTTTCCAATTAAAGATCTTGTCACAAGAAATTAATGTATGCAGCATGAAAGCCCTAGCCCTAACCCTTCAAAATTTATGGTCAAGTTTTGTTTTTTGAAGTAGGTCAAACTCCAAGGTCAAGGTCAAAGGGTCAAAGTTCTTTGTATCCAGTGAAAGGTCTTCTCACAAGGATTACATATGTGAAGTATGAAAGCCCTACCCCTTACCGTTGAAAAGTTAAGGACAAGGTTGAAATTTTTCATAAGTACAAACATTTCTAAGGTCAAGGTCAAAAGGTCAAGATTGTTTTTATCCAAGGAAAGGTCTTGACACAAAGAATACATATGTGAAATATGATAGTCCTAGTATCTACCATTAAATAGTTATGGCGAAAGTGAAAGTTAGGAACTTTTGTGTAAAAGTGGGTCAAACTCCAAGGTCAAAGTCAAAATGTCAAAGTTGGTAGTACCCAAAGAAAGGTCTTGTCACAAGGAATACACACGTGAAATATGAAAGTCATAGCTCCACTAAATCAAAAGTTATGGGCAAGGTTAAAGTTTTTGTGACGGACAGACTGACAGACTGACGGACAGACGAATGAGATTTAATGTCCCCTCGCTTTTGCGAAAGCGAGGGACAAAAGGACAAGGTGTGTTTGTGAAACACTATTCACCCGGAGGCAACAAAGTTCGAAAAAGCTATTTTAGCAGATGGGTCACATTCAAGGTCACAAGGTCATTGACCTTCGTGTCATTTGAAAGAACTGAATTTGTGGAGTATGCTTACAAAATATTAAGTTTCTTTCTCTCATGGTTTGAATGTTATAGGTTCAAAAAGGACACTTTTAGCATAAAGATCAGTCAAGGTCACAGTCATTGACCTTGGTGCCATTTGAAAGAATTCAATCAGAGGAGTTTGCCTACCAAATATGCAGTCTCTCTCTCCTATGGTTCAAATGTAATGGCGTAGGTACGAAAAAGCTATTTTTTCATATTTGGATATTTTACTTGAAAAGGACGTTAATGGTAATTTAAAGACCAAGCTCTATATATGATAAACGTGATGAGTTTAACTTTTCTATCGTCAGCTTCCCTCTCTTATGCAGCAATACACCTTCATCACCTGCATACGGAGTTTATATCTCTCAGTTGATTCGATACGCAAGAGCATGCTCTACGTATGAACAAAGTTGATGAAACAATTTAGAATTTCAGCTGTCTCGTTTAGAGTTATCATTTCGTAATTTCTATGGACGATACAATGACCTTGTCAGCAAATACATTTTATCATTGAGTCAAATGCTGACTGAGGTTTTTTATCCTTATTGTTAGTCCATTATTTATACACTGAATTGACGATGGATTTTTTCGTCATTTCTCGATCATGACAAGGAGCACACGGCGGGTGTGGCCAGGCGGCAGGGGATGCGTCCTCCTCCATGGCACCTGATCCCACCTCCGATGTTTTGGAGGTCCTTGTTTGGTCTGCTCCTATTTTGTATTGTTTAATGGACTTTTGATCATGAATACTGTTCGTTATCTTGATCCATATATATTCCATTACTTTCCTTTCCGTTTGATATCTCATCGTTCTTGGAGACAATGAATTACATGCAGCAATGAATTTAAGCACCCCAGAAGAACTTGTTAGTTTGTTTTGCTCACAAATTAATTTATTACACTTCACTATCGTGTATACATACTATAAGATAAATGAAAAATCATGAAAAACGCATGAGAAATGTTATATAATGAAAAGGGAAAATTAAAGTTATTTTAAAAGTCTTTGACTAAAATACACGTGAAAACTGGACAGTTCGAAATTTCTTGGTTCCAGTGGTTTAATAATTAAGGATACACACCACAAACACATTCAGAGCTCCTCGGGTGACTCGGTCCTCGCACACTTACCTCGGACGTCAAAGGTGTTCTACCATCTTGCTTATTCAGTCACGTGTTCTTATTTGAATTTCATTCAAATCAGTGAACAAGTAGAGCTTTTTAAAAAAGCTTCCCGTCTTTAGCAACACTCTTAAACTGTAAACTGATCTACACCTATCAGGCCGTATAATTCTTTTGAATTTCTTGATTTTGTATTTCTACATTAGCTTTTTACTGGCATTAGCCCTACCACGGTTGTCGTTCGGTCATCTCCGTAAACTTTGACTCGCCGAGAGCTTTCGGCAAACCTCGGCTGATTCCATTTCCTTCTTCAAACAAGAAAGGGGAAAAGAATAATAACAAATTGTAAAGCCTGCAAGCAATAAAAATCAAATTTTATTTATAATGAAGTTAAAGAGATCTTTTTATTTTTTGCTGTACAAAAAATCATGTTATTAGGAATTAATTACTGCTGATTTTGTTGTTCGTTTTGTCATTTTTTTTTAAGATTGAAAATCTTGCAAAATTGTTAAGTCGTACGAAAATTAGATCATCAGAAAGTTATCTCCCTTGCCTTGAACAGCATTTCAACCAATGAAATAATTGAAAATTTTCTCATCATGCATTTTCTACCAATCACAAAAGAGAGGAAGTGCATAGTCCGAAGACTGTAAAAAACTTCAACTATACAATACCGTCTTCCAAGGAAGACGGTTATCACTCCTACTAATGTGTTCGGAACCTTTTATTTTTCGGTGTTCTGCAAATTATAAAGCCCGATGGGTTCAGAGTAGCTCTGGCCATGGCTCTGACGAGAGTTAGAGAGACTTTAGCGAGATAGGGTAAATTATTCACGGAAATGTGGCTAGGAAGTGCCTAGCACTTGGAAACGTGGTAAACAGAAAAAATTATGTTGCGTTTCAGTTTTCACCACTCTATAATATCTGTAGAAATGTGCTTAATCGATCTCTCTTGAATTTATTCAAACTTTGATAAGTATTCTCTATGATACAATTTTCTGCAGTCATGAATTAAAATTTCTTTTTGGACAAACATTTTTCCATGGGAACCGGGACTATTTTTTTTTTTTTTTTTGCGTCAGATTAGCAAATGAGGCACCAACATGACTTGAACTGACAGATCAGCTGAATGAGAATAACATTATCAATTACTATTAATTTTACGCTTGAAAAAAAAGGAAAATTGCATGGCGATCGGAAAGACACAAAGACCATTTTCCCACCCATTTCGTAAAAAAAAATGTTAAAAAATTTTCCGGTCCTTCGGAGGAAACCGTATAAACCGAGGTCCCGTGTTGCAGTAGGTGCTGGCACGAAAAAGATCCCTCCCTGCTCAATGGCCCTAAGTGCCGAGTATAGGAAAAAAATTTGCAGCTCTCCATCGACAAGTGGTGGCGTCTCCATATGAGTGAAAAATTCTTGAGAGGGACGTTAAACTATATACAATGAATCAATCAACACAGAATCTTTATTACATATTGCCATTGTGCACCTCCTATTTTAGTTTTTGACCCGACAAATATTTTGGGTTTCCCATAGCAGAACATGAACACTGACATTATATTCATGTGGGGGGCGGGTGTATCATTTAGTGAGCTCACTGCTCACAGTACCTATAGTTTACAAATTGTTGACAATAACTAATGATGTATATGTATATATACGTTGTCAAGATAGTTATTATAATGTTTTTTGATAAACATTCCTTGATTTAAAAAGTGGGAGATTCAATATACAGTGTATTTGATTGCATTCATTTCAAATAATTGGATTGTCTCCCTTTGATATTGATAAAGCTAAATACATATGGATTGTACATGTATATTGATTAATCAACTACCTGCATTTTGATGCTGAATATTTACAATTTGTTATTTATTAATATATTATTAAATTTTATAAAAGTCGTGTTATTTATCCATCACCATATTATCACACAAGTCTGTTAACATTTTGGCGCCCACGTTGTGAACCGGATATTATCTGGCGGGTGAGCTAAAGGTGATTACCCCCCAGAACTTCGCGCCACAGGCGTCGGCACTCCAAAAGAGATGATGACATCTCTTTCTCTGAAAATGGCGATATAGTAGTGTACGTAAGATACACGGCATCCTACTAGTTTGGGCTAGTGGGTAAATCATTTCTTTATATCAATTGGTAGAGCAATTGGTAAAGCATTTAGACAATAAAATGTTTCCGTTACAACAATTATTGTGTTGTGGGGGTGGGTGGGTTTAAATTTCCAAAGTCCTTTTGAGACGACATACAATATAGTATGCAGGTAACTGATATATCAATATTGTTGAACTCCTTTTGAGACGACATACTATATAGTGTGCAGGTAAATGAAATATGAAAGACTATTTATCAATATTGTTGAATTTTTTATATCAAATAAAATCCGCCCGAATTTCTGATATCACAATTTGTGATTTTATGATAACAGCAATTCGAATTTTTGATATTAAAAAAACTCGTTTATTTACTGAAATCAGTTTATTTTTCTGATATTAGAACATGATTTTTTGTAGCAAACAATCGAAGGAGATGGGTGAACTTAGCGTGCAGAAAGCCCAATAGCTTCAGATATATAATAATAATATTCAAATTGTGAATTTAGTATTTAGAGTTAAGTTCTCATAATTGATTTTTATGAAATCGTGAGAAACAAAAAGTTTTGAGGAAAATTTATCGTAAAAATTTATTCTTTTATAAAAACAAATAATAATGTGGTGGTATCCGTTGGGTTCGAACCCTGGCAATAAAAATCCTACGCTACATTCTCTTTTGAGACCAGCACGGTAACCACTACGCTACACATGTTCTAATAAAGTACATGCCATTTAAATCATGTTTGTGATATGACCATTGACTTAAGGGACTTCTAGTATTTCTCGAAGAGATACAAAAGTTATGTCATAAAATTATATTTTTAAGGTATAGTGGGTTTTTGCTCCATAATTTTGGAAACCAAAATATGTATGTTTTATGCAAACTTTGAGGATTTACCTTTCAAAAAAATGGAGAGAAGACCCACTCATAACGAAAAATAGTGTTATAATGTGAAAAAATGACTCGTTTTGTCCTCTTTCGTATGTGTATAATATTACACAGGCAAATAACTTCAATCTTCATGAGAATTGTGCAAGTTGTAGAGATTTTACATAAAAGTATACTTAAATGTTCCATGATGAAATATTAACTAAGGAAGATTTTGATATAATTGAGATTTAATTTTTCACCTTCATGTTTGTCGCGTTATGGGCTTATCTCTCGACATGTTCACCCATCTCCTTTCTGGTGTAAAAAAAAATTGAGAAAATCATTTTGTGATATCAGAAAATACCTTAAAAATATTAAAACGGCGCCCCATAGATTCTTACCGATGTCTGACAAAAGTTGAAAACTCTATACCGGCTCATATTACTGTCTGAGAGAGGAACGAACGACAACTCCTGCATGGGAGATTGGATGTCTGGATTGTATTTAAAATCGGGTTCGACATTCTGTGACATTAGTCACAAAAACAAGTGACCAGCAACTGAGTGAGCCAGGAAGATGTCATTCTGTGGTTGGTTTTCTGGGGAAAAATTTCGAGATCACTTTGAAAAAGGTACAAGAAATTTCAGACTCAATCTTAGGTATTTAAAATTAAATAATATATGTATATAACATGACTTCATAAACTTGAAAAAATCAAAGTTACGTAAGTCTTCAATCTTTGAATCTGACATCTATCATGTCTATAGATAGAATGTATTTTCAGATAGACATGTATCTTTACCTTTTCATTTGAAAAAAACATGTAGAATCTCTCAACATTTATCACAAATCATTTCAAGATAATGGTCTCTATTACATACTTGTTAAAAGAGGAGTTTGAGACAGTATTAAACAAGAAATATTTAACTTTCAGGAATATATGTTTGTTCCAATTGTGGAAATGAACTCTTCCATAGTCAGACAAAATATGAGCACTCTTCCCCCTGGCCGGCCTTTACTCATCTGATCAGGGAGGACTCAGTGTCTCGGGTCAGCGAGAGCCCAACAGCCATAAAGGTGTGTTTAATATAGAACACAATTCTAATCATGCTTTTTTAAAAGTGAAATAAAATTATGGAATCATTGTAATTTGTGGAGGTATATCACTTAAGGATGTACAACACACCTACCCCAAAAAATTCCTGTCGTTTAATTTTCGTAATTTTTGTATATTTAGTTCATGACTATATCTACTGCATGTATATGCATATTTTGGACAAAATCGTTCGAGTGGTTTTTGGACAGGAACTTCCGAAAGTTACCCCCCTTTAGTTGTTTACAAGGAGAGAAAATTTTTAATCAATGAACTTTTTAAACCTTGATTTTCAAAAAAACCAGGTTAGATATAAATGTCAAATTTCATTGGCTTATTCCTTTAACCATTTAATACAAAAACATAGTCATCTTTTTGATATAAATATCATCAAAACAATTTTTAAAGACCTTAAACTGAAAAACTATGAGTTTTCTAAGCCTTAAAAATAGCGTATTTTTCAAATTCAAATTTTTTTTTGTGAAAAATCCTGTCGTTTAATTTTTGGTAAGAAACTTTCTTTAGGTAGCTGGTAGTAAAAATAATCTTCATAATTTTTTGTATAATTTTTGTACGACCAGTTTTGATTTAATAGCGGAAAATTACCCCCTCCCCCTTTCTCAATAAATCACGTTCCCGCGCGTCTTTCAGACGGGGGTCGATCACTTTGTTGTATGAATCTACAAATACACATTAAAAAAATTAAATTAGAATATTGCTTTTGCTTGAAAAATATATTAACTTACAAATTTAAAAGTTCTCATATGTAAAGCGTATTTAAATGTAGATTTTAAGGCAATATTTGAATACCCCTATCACCCCCACCCCATCCTTTTTTGCGTCGCAGACCATTAGCGTTTGACGAAACGTCGTTTACAGTGCAAATATACTGGTATTTCGTCAAGAATCCCGGAGGTATGCATTAGTTTTTAAATTCATGAATGCAGAATAAATATTGACTACTCTTTTTATATGTATCAGGAAAATATTACTGAAAGATTTTAGTGTTTAGTCCATATAGGTATGCATTATGCATTCCATATCACATGAAACCTGGATACGAATTCGTTTTGTTGAACGTGAATATGTTTCTTTTTAATTTTATTTCTTTAATTTTATTCATTAAAAACATGAAAAATGGTGTATGTTCAACTCTCCTGTGATATAAATGGAATAATTGTAGTTTCTTTCATGTCATTATTTCAAACGAGACATTATGTGGCCGTGGGTATACATCGACATTTACATTAGATGTACAAACACCCCTCATGATATTGTACGCATTCTTTCAATGTCGTCGCTTCTAAAGTTAAATTGAAAATTCCGCATTCGTCCACATTAACTTCAAAATATCAAACATTAAACTCTTCATCTATTTCAATTTATATCAAATCGCACATTGATATTTTTAAAAATCTTATAGGATACATTTTGTTTTGATTCGAGGAAATGCGAACCGACATTGTTGACAGAAAGTCAAAGTTACGACTTGCTGCAATAGGATATTCATAAATGCAGATAATTTCAGTACAAGTGAACAATTCTTTTCAATTCTATACTTACATTGTGTATATGAGGTCTATAGTACTCAATTCTCGAATTTATCAGGTCTTGCTGTAAATGTACATCTGATTCTGTGGAAAACCGTGAATAAAGGGAGGAAAATAAACATCTCCTACATTTTCAGAGTTGTTCCTCTTTGATCAGTAAGAGTCTGAGAACAATATCGATTTCGCATTGTAAAAAGTTTTTTGTTTATTTATTGTTGTTTTATTTAATTAAAGAAGAAAAACAATACATGCATTTATATCGTGTATGCACAAATTGTAATGAAGATCATTAATCGGAATGTTATATAGCCAATTGTACATAATGAGAATTTCGGCAATGTAAAATAAAGTTTTCAGAATAAAAAAAAATGCTGCGCTTTGATAAAAAATACAATTTATTGTATATGAAATGAAATGAAATAAACATTAAGGGATGGTATTTTATGCCTTGCTTTTTACGGAGTTTAATTGGGTTAATTAAAGAAATACTAGTATTTATTGATTGAGTATGGTACGCACAATCACAGCTTAAAGCCCCATATCCCAATTTTCTTTCATGATTGATATACATCGGGATCGTTTTACTCGTCGTTTTGACGCTTTATTTTTGACGTTAAATTTGACGTCACGTCAAACGTTCAATTGAAATCGCAAGAGTTATCTCCCCCAGTGTGTTGTACGTCTTTAATAGCTGCAGAACTGTAGCTCTCTGTTTGAGAAAATTCAGACAGAGAGCTACAGATCCAAGCATTGTAATAATTTGGATTTATCATTTTATGCCTTTATGTTCATTACTTTGGGTATTATTTCTTGTATGGTATGTTTTCCCCTTTAAGAATCATAAAATATAAGAAATGAATTTAATTTTTGAAGATTCTTGAGGTATATGATTCAGAACTACAACGCTTCACGACGGTGTATTTCATGAAGCGCGTTAGCGCTTCATGAAATATGACGTCATGAAGCGTCCTAGTTCATAACCTCATGAATCTTCAAAAATTAAATTCATTTCTTAATTTAATCCTATTCTAGCTGCAGAACTGTATGGTTTTATATATATATATTGGGCCAAAATAAAAAATACCTTTGTTTCCCCTAACGCGACCGACCCAATTAAATCACGCCGACTGGAAAGATTTTTTAAATAAGATGATTCAAATATTTTTTTTATTGTTAACCAAGTTTCATAAAATATAATTTCATGAAAATCAGTTTTTATCAGAACGGCTGACATTGTTCTACTGTGATTTTCAAGCACTTGTTAAAATGGCGACCAGATGTGATTACAGAGAATTAGGTCTTCATAAAACAATGGTGAGGGGCCCACCTAGTGAACACATCATTCGATTTCACTGAATTTTATTTAATTTGAGGTTTGACCGAATAATGGGTTTAGCTATGTTCCTATGTTTACTATATGCCATTATGGAACTTTATATTAGGAGTTGTTGTAAATTTATCTGCATATTTTTCCTGATAAACAGTAGTAGATGTCCTTTCTTCATGCCTTTATTTATGGGTTAAACTTCGTGACTATGACATTGAATATAGCATATTTACCAATTGTAGATTGCGCTTGGTTTAATTAATTATTGTTTACATACTCTTTCCAAATAATTTTGAAATCATGATTCAACCTCCTGAGACGTCCAGTGTATTTTTCTTTAATTAGGCCATTGAATATTGGTTGTTTCTTTGCTTTAAATTCCTTCGAGATTTGTTGGGACGACATTTGAACATTTTTCTATTGCTCCAGACGTACTCAGCACTTTTTTGAGCCAACATTTTCTGCGACACAGGACATAAGTTTTTATAGTCCCTTTTGAGGGACCGTTTTAAACGTTCCTCTTTTGGGATTTGAACCTGCGACTTCAAATTAGCCACATACTTCTTAATCCAAAGCAAAATGCTCTAGAACCACTGTAAATCTCATG
The DNA here is from genome assembly GCF_032062105.1 of Saccostrea cuccullata. Classification (NCBI taxonomy): domain Eukaryota; kingdom Metazoa; phylum Mollusca; class Bivalvia; order Ostreida; family Ostreidae; genus Saccostrea; species Saccostrea cuccullata. The sequence goes on from NW_026926399.1 coordinate 137,840, forward strand.
CCCCTCAAAAAAGCTAATTTATTGTCTATAAGCACTGGAGGCTGATGGAAGGTTTGAACAAATATACTCGGATGTTCGATCTTTGCGTATTTGAGAATATTGTCTTTTTTATTCGATTTATAGAAATGTACTCTGGCTTGAGATATTTCACAAGTTCAACTGAATAACAGTTTATCATGAATTTGCTTTTAAACGGCCTATGTATGATACATATGTACTTAGCATTTTGTTCACAAATCGCTTTCTTTCGTACTTTTCTTATTTAGAACGGTAAATTTCCATTAAATTTTAGAATATATTTTCAAAGCTGCTGTCAGAAAAAGAAAATTGTTTACCTACCTACCGACCCAACTTGAGAATTTGGGGTCGGGTTAGGGGAAACAAAGATATTTTTAATTCCGGCCTTAGTCTGTAATGCAAAAAATATGCATATGCTATCTACGGTGCAAGATTTTTTTTGCACTGTTTGGGAAATTTCTCCATTTTCTAACTTTGGTAAATCATCTAACAGTTTTGGGGATATCAGTCGAAAGAAATGCATTCTTACGTCCATGTTGACCTAACACAGGGACACCCAAAAAATATTTTTTACATACATAATGATAATGTCTTCTTGACATTTTCTCGGCAAGTGTATATGTACTTTACAAGACTTTTTTGTATGACCCTCATTATGGACTTCAGAATGGAAATATTTTTTTAAAAATTTTAACCAAAAATTCAAACTATATAGGTCTGTTTGGGACAGTTGAAAGGTAAACGTTTCTTATCAAAATAATTCACCTAAACACAGTCAAAACTGCATAAATTAATAGTACTTTCCTACCTTGTGAAAGTTAAATTGCAAAATTTTCCAACTGCAGAAATTTCCCTTTTATATACAGTGAGTGTTTTCACACTATTAATGAAAACATATAAAGCAGAACAACATGTTGATCAAAGTTTGCATTTCCAGCAGTTTAAATTCTTTGTTGTAAGCTAAATCATGTTTTGATTTTAGATATCATGTTCCAAATGTGGGAATGGACTTGGACATGAGTTTCTTGGAGATGGCCCAAAGAAAGGAATGAATAGATACTGAATATTCAGTGCTTCCCTCAAATTTCAAGCATTTGAAGGTAAATCTTATTTAAAAATATATATTCATATTGAAAATAAAGTGCATGTCAATACATCTGGAATGTAGATCTCTTTACAAGATACACAAATCATTCATTGGTTTTATTTTTTTGTTTTCTTTTTAGGGAAGCAGGGTTAAAAAGCAAGTCTTCCAGAACAAATGTTGAACTTTCCTCCCAGCAATTTGTGTCAGAATTTTGATTGTGATCATCAAGGTGAATGATGCTTTAAAACAAAGGCTTTTGAGCAGTTTTGGAGCTGATGTATTTCCTGATATCACATGACAATTTAATGCCAATCTTTAATTCATTGCGTAATTAACAAGTTTTAATAATTTAAATATCTGTACTGAACTGTTAAGAACTAAAAATCAAAGGTACATGTAATCTTGTTCCCGCAAAAGGTAAATGACCATGCCCTCACAAAATAGAAATGAAGTAGAGTTCATGGAAAAAATATATGTTTTGAATGTTTGGAGCTAGAGCTTTTATATTTTGCTTATATTAAAAGTTTACTTGCAAAAAATCTTTTACAACCAAAATTTTTACATCCTACTGCACAGAAAACATTAACCATGTCCTTGTTTTCTGATACATTGGTGTTAGGGCTACCCACGATTTAGGATATCCCAGTACTAACATTCTATAATACTAACATTTTAAAATTTTTAACCTTGACCTCCAATTGAAAAAAAAAACCTTTACCTTGACCTTAAACTGCAATAGGGGGTCATCAATATTTTTAAGTTAATTTACGAAATATTGGAATAGAACGAATGCATTACATTGTATATGTATGATTCATTCAACTGTTTAAATTAAAAGGAATGCAACTCAATACCATTGATGTTAATTTTAATATACTCTTTCATTTGAAAAACTTTTACATTGGCCTAATGGCCTTGCACTTCCATATGGGGGCATCAGTGTTGTACAAATACCAGTACAGACATGTACATTGTTTTTATAATTACTACTGTAATCAAATATTGGAACAGTGGGAATATTGAATACATTACATTGAACGGGTATAATTCATTTCATTTATTTATCAGGAGTAAACTCAATGCTGTTAATATTATTTTTAACATACATCTTTGTACAAATAAATTTCTGATTTCATACATTTTCATGATTGGATTTGTGCGATAAAATCAATAATAATAATTTTTAGACTAAAGAAACTCGCTTCTCTCCAGTCCACAATATAATGCATTATTAGTTATTTTAAATTAGATAGGATATCCATTAATTCTCAGCCTACGTTGTTTTTATGACTTTGTGTATTTCAAAATGTATTACCATATCTTATAATTCAGGTCATTAATGAAACGTCATTATACACTGGTCATAATGTGTACTAGCTTTAACATGCTGTGGGTACTAAGTATGAATAGGAAAATCTATTAGAACTTTTTCTGTGTATAAAGTAGACAACTTATGCATTTTTTACAAACTAATTTGCATAGAAACGCCTTTATTTCGCCTTAACTCACTTGCATATATGTTTTGAATGTTTGGAGCTAGGGCTTTTATATTTTGCTTATATGAAAAGTACTCCCTGTGAGAGTCCTGACCTTTTCTTTGGTACCAATATTTTTGACAGCCCAGTGAACTACTTACGAAAACATTAACCATGTCCTTATTTTCTGATTGGTTGGTGTTAGGGCTTTTAAGGACTAACATTCTATAATACTAACATTTTGAAATTCTTAACCTTGACCTCCATCTGAAAAACAATCCTTTACCTTGGCTTTAAGCTGCAGTAGGGGGTCATGAATATTTCACAAATACGATTTTTATAATTAATTTACTAAATATTGGAATGGAACGAATGCATTACATTGTATATGTATGATTCATTCAATTGTTTAAATTAAAAGGAATGCAACTCAATACCATTGATGTTAATTTTAATAGAAACATCAATCATTTGAAAAAATATAATGTACATTGGCCAAAAAGCATGTGTTATGCATTTTTATAACTGGAAGGCATCAATGTTGTGAGAGATAAAAACCAGTACATTTTTGTACATGTACATTGTTTTTTATAATTACTACCGTAATCAAATAATAGAACGAAAGGAATATTAAATACATTACATTGTATGGGTATAATTTATTTAATTTTTTTATCAGGAGTAAACTCAATGCTGTTGATATTTTTTTAACATACATCTTTGTACAAATAAATTTCTGATTTCATACATTTTAATGTATTTTTTTTTTGTGTTATATAAAATCAGCCTTGAATGAATGCAAATAGGCTTGACCTTAACTTCAAACAAACAGCAGTTGCAGACAAAGGTTTTCATTAATCTTAAAGTGACAGACTGAAAAGCCTACTAAATTTTCTGCTTCTCTCTTCAGTCCACACAGATTATGCTTCCCAATGTCTCATTATTAGTGGCCTTACAAGGAGAAGCACTTTCCATTAATTCTCAGCTACTTCTTCAATGGTAGTTTTATGACTTTGTGTTCATTTCTTCAGAGTTTTCGTATTTCTCTATCCATATCTTATAATTTGGGTCATTACATGGAAATTTCTTTACACTTTTACACTGGATACACTGCACTGTGACTGCTCTGTTTGGCTTCTCTACAACATGGACACAGTTAGTAGCAATGCAAAGAAGTATTATTAATATTAAAACATATCAACTCCTGCTAATTAACATCAAGGCTCAGCAGGATAAAATACCGGTATATACATGAATATATAATATGTATTAAATATTATATACATAAAACAAACATAATTATTCCTAGCTGCTGATGTATAAGGATGTTTTTGAATGCTAACTACAAGTTAAATGGCCCTGCGCTTGGTCACCTTTCCATCTAACAAGTACATATATGTTATGCATGACATTTAGTCCAACTGATGATTGTTCAGGGGTACGCCTGAAAAAATTATAAAATTAAGGCAAAGATTTACCCAAGTATGTAAAACAGATCATACCATCTATATGGGGTTTTCATCCACTACTTTTGGAAATACATGTACAGTAATGAAAACCCATACTTTCATTACTTTGCTAATGATGGTTTACATATTCTTGAGCTTTAAAAAATGAACTTGTTAAAAATGATACACAGAAAAGATCTCACTACTTGTTTGCTAGTACCACCAAAACTGAGTAGCATTTTGAAAGAATTTCACAGAAATTTCTATTATTTCCATATGATAGACTTCGGTCAATTAGTAGATAATGTTAACATTATTCCAATTTGCAATAGTTTCTGTTTGACAGGGTCCAAGTAATAGGTAAGCAGATTTTGAGACTGAAAATTTCAATTTTTGTGTTGCTGAAATTGTGTCCCCATCCTCACAATGCCTGGGGTCCTGTGTCAACTCACTGCCAATGGACCCCTGCCTGACAAATTTCATTTGACATCTTTGGGCTTGCTTCTCTCATTGAGAAGCATCAATCATATTGAAATAGACAGATATAATGTAAACAGAAAGGAATCAGTATTGACACCAAAAAGCATGTGTTATGCATTGTTTATTACTGGAAGGCTTAATCCAATTGGTTGAGCGATAAAAAAAAAATCAAGAATTGTAATTTTCGCAAAAGACATGGCTGCAGTCAGCCCACAAGATATGGAATGAAATTTGTCGGGTCCATAGGAATTAAATTCACCTAGGACCCCTGACATTCTGAGGTTATGTCTCTTGTCACATCAATTTTATGGTCACCCCTGACTTTGTGAGGTTATGTCTGTAAACTAGGACCCCTGACTCTGTGAGGTTATGTCTGTAAACTAGGACCCTTGACTTTGTGAGGTTATGTCTATAAACTAGGACCCCTGACTTTGTGAGGTTATGTCTGTTGTTACATCATTTTTCGTCAGTTTGCTAAACATATAGAATATATTCTGAGATCAATTATGGAGTTGTTTACAAGCTTTAAATTACAGTGACATCACAAAATGTGTAAATTTTCCTGATCTTTTTAAATTTCAATGATACTGATCTCATTGACTTTCTTAAATGGTTGAATATTTTACCCAGAGTCCTCAGAAATTTTCATATACCCCCTTATACTTACTGTAGAGTTAAACTATTGTAATATTCTCCCATGCTATACTTACTGGTAGTTTAACTTTTGTTAGATTCTAGCATGCTATACTTACTGGTAGTTTAACTTTTGCTGTAATTCCAGCATGCAGCAACATGTCACATTTCTTGCAAATTTTCCTCTTTATATTTGTGTGGCTGTTGAAAGAAAATAGTGTTAAAAAAGTAAATGTTTGTTCTGAATAGTCATTAGAAGGTTAGTTGAAATAGGTAATTTTATAGGAGACAAAGAGAGCTAGATTAACTTTAACCGTAAATAGTCTAATACCAAAGAGACTTTCTGAAATTTGCAATGTTCTTGAATTTGAAGAAAATAGGTGCATCTGAGTACCTTTAGCAAAGAAAAATAAAACATGGATAATCTTCTGAAACAATTCCTTTGTTATATAACTGAATATTTTGGAACAGAAGTTTTGGTCTTTGGAAAAAAATTGAAACAGAAATATAGAGTTTTTTTTGTACTCTTTTTTTTTTTTTTTTTTAATTTAGGATTTGAGGATAAAGACACAATTCATGATGTCATATGTCGACTGGCACTAGGTAGAAAATAAAATCGTTTTTAATAGACATGCAGTCATCAAAGGTCCATGTGAATGTATTTTGAATTAAAAACTGGGCAGTTTTGATTCTTCAGAATTTCTGACACAGAGTCATAAAAGGGTCCTAAGTGAACCTTGTTCTTTACATGAGAGAAGCAGGCCTAGAGCTCTACCTTTAGTCCGCAATCTCTGACGTTTTCCAGGCTTTTTAACAATTTGATTTTTTAAGTGCCAAGAAAACTTTTCCTGGCATGTAAAATATATATATCAGAATCACACTGCATGTGGACAGGAAAACTTTTCCTGGACATATTTAGAAAATATGAAAAATTAAAAAAAAAGCCTTGAAAATATAAGAGATTTTTAAATAAAACTTTTTTTTTGTTATTTTTTGGATTTTTCTTATGGAATACAATGTAAATGTGTACTAGAAGATAAATTTATGAAAACAGATGAATAAAAAAGATGAAACATAAAAAATTTCATGATTTTGGCCGGAAATTTTAAGTAACTTTTTTCAAATTCAAAACAAGAGTGCCTAATTTGAATTTTTATTAATTTAATATATTATTAGACAAGTTTTGATTAAAAAAATGACTTCTTAAAATGTGCATAAACATGCTGACTGAAGTACAGTTGTGATAAACATGTTGAATGTTTTACCAAAACTAGCAAAGATTAAATTTCATTTTCAATGTAATATTATTTCCATATTTCTTCAATGTTAATTAAAGAGTTACTCATTGGATGATGGTTATCATTTAATACCAAACTGACAAAGAGGAAATTGTTTTGTATAAAACATTAGCTGTATGGTGTCAATTTCTTTTATTACACTATATTCAGCATATTTTTCACTTAAATTAAGTATTATTACTTCTTGATGATTGAAAAAACTTGGTACATACAGCCTTATCACATTCTTCATTGCTATCTTCTTCAAAATTTTCACATGGTATCTGCACATTTCTTTATTCACATCTTTTGTTGTAATGCATTGATGAGCAAGCTGACAGAAATTCAAACAAAAGCTTTAAAGTTCATATACGGAAGGCAACAATCTAAGTCATGTTAGTTTATTATTACAGTTCTGCAAATATTGGTACAATTTACATTTCCAAAGTCACAGAAATGTATTCTCTATTGAAAAAGGTCAGTGCTAAACAAAACATAGTGTAAACAATTTTGAAGTTCATCAAAACTTGATTCATTATATTTACTTATATATATATTTCTTTTATAAAAATTTCTCACTCTTGATAGAGAAGAAAATTTATAAAATGTTTCTCTGAATTGATAGGACAACAAATGTGCAACTCTCTTTTTCTTCATTGTAAGACAAAGTGAAAATGAAAGTAAATTATTAAGTTGTACATTGATATAATTGGGAGAGGTGTTAAAACTGTTTCTTTTTTATGATTACAGTTTGTTGTTATCAGTTATTCAGTACTTTTTTTCACAAACATTAGATTGAAAGTTTAATAATACAAATAAATCATAGAATTTTCTGTACAAACTGACTTGTTTTTTTTTTGTTCAGGGTCTTTAAAGTGTTTAAGAAAGTTTTATTCTGAGGGATAACAAATGTTGATGAATGACATTGATCAATGTCAGAATGGACAAACATGTTTTCTTCTTTTTCACTTTTGTAAGAAAAATGCAAATTTCTAGCCATGTACAGACAATGCTATCGTCTGTGGGCGTGGCGAATCCCAGAACATAATAACTTGGTAAGAAAACGACGTAATTTTAAATTATCATTTTGCATGTTTCTAAACAACGCATTAGGTGTTTTATAACTTGATAAAAGGACTGGTACAACCACTAGCTTTTGCTACGCAGCTTCAATTATCTACGTAGCTTTATTTACATACCATGAGTAGCTTTATTTAGCTAATTAATCAATTTTATTTCTTAAATTAGCAATTTTTTTAAAGTATTCACAGAAAATTGCACTTTGTTACAGTTGTAACATTAATCCCTGTTGAGATTCTGCTAGGCTAGATATTTGGACTGACGCCATCGCAGAATCTCTGGACAACAATTAATAATTCATGTCTGAAAATTAGGCCCCAACTTCGGCCGACTATTGCAAGCATTATTTACCTAGACCACACTGACGTTCGCTTCAGTTAAGTCATTTAGTTGTTTATTTGACTCTCTGTCACTATTATTTCTACATAGCTTACCGTTTAGGCATGTAAATCCCAACATAAAAATATTCACTGAAATCTGCATTTAAGATATGGCTCCCGTGACAAAATTGTTTACCTCCTCGAATAAAAGAGTTCCTATAGTCTGTTTTTACACTATGTGCTTCTGAACCAAGTCTACTGTGGCTATTGAAATCACATAGGGTAAAAAACAGACAGTCAGCCGAAGTTGGGGCCTAATTTCCAGACGTGAATTATTAATTGTTGTCCAGAGATTCTGCGATGGCGTCAGTCCAAATATCTAGCCTAGCAGAATCTCAACAGGGATTATTGTAACATGGAAGGGGAAAATATGTGGCTGGACCCGGAATCGAACCCGGGATCCCTGCATCTCGAGTCAGGTTTTCTACCAACTGAGCTATGCAGGCTGTTATCCACAGCCCAAACCATTACACACTGATAATTTTCAATATTGAACTCATTTGAATTATTCACAACCAACAGGTTGGGCACATTGGTCATTTATCACCCATTTGAGTGACAATCTCCCATATCGGACACAACATTTACTGACCAAATGGTGGACTTTTTATATTCTATTCCAAATTTTATTAAAGTAAAGCAAAAGCGCATTTATTGAGGCATTGGGGAATTTACATATTCCTTCCACAATTAACATACAGGTAAACTTCTTTATCTCGACATCGGATATGTCCACAACCTGGGATATGTCGATGTTCGTCCGCGGGCCTGGCATTATTTACTATATAAATGATTTGCAAAAACTCTGATATGTCGACCTCTGTAATGTTGACTACCCAGCTTATCTCAACGTATATTCACAGTCCTAAGAGCAAAATTTACCTGGTATATATTGACAACGGGGGAATTTTCTGCTTTACTTAGCATAATTGTTTGTCAGCTGGTCGCTCGTCACGCACGGACGACTCCGTGTATCTCGATGTTGTCAGAAATTCACACTTTTAACATAAAATTCACACCTTTCACACCCATGTTTTGACTACACACTGTTTCTGTAGAAATGCGTTTTTAGAGAAACCCCAAGCCAGGTGTCTCTGAGACGTTAATTGTTTAATGTTCAGCTGGTTAACCTGTTCAGCTTGGGTAATACTGTATCATTAGCTCACCTGAGCCGAAGGCTCAAGTGAGCTTTTCTGATCACATTTTGTCCTTCGTCCGTCCGTCTGTCTGTCCGTCTGTAAACTTTTCATATTTTTGACTTCTTCTCAAGAACTACTGGGCCAATTTTGACCAAACTTGGTACAAAGCATCCTTATATGAAGGGGAATTTAAATTGTGAAAATGGAGGGCCAAGTCCCCTCACAAGGAGAGATAATCAAGAAAAGACAAAAATAGGGTGGGGTCATTAAAAAATCTTCTTCTCAAGAACCACTGGGCCAGAAAAGCTGAGAGAAGAACCACTGGGCCAGAAAAGCTGAAACTTATGTGGAAGCATCCTGGGGTAGTGTAGATTCTAAATTGTAAAAATCATGACCCCCATGGATAGGGCGGGGCCACAATGGGGAATCAAACTTTTACATTGAAATATATAGGAAAAATCTTTAAAAATCTTCTTCTCAAGAATCACTGGGCCAGAAAAGCTGAAACTTATGTGAAAGCATCCTTAGGTAGTGCAGATTCTAAATTGTTAAAATCATGACCCCCGGGGATAGGGCGGGGCCACAATGGGGAATCAAACTTTTACATAGAAATATATAGGAAAAATTTTTAAAAATCTTCTTCTCAAGAACCATTGGGCCAGAAAAGCTGAAATTTATGTGAAAGCATTTTGCGTTAGTGTAGATTTTAAATTGTTAAAATCATGACCCCCGGGGATAGGGCAGGGCCACAATGGGGAATCAAACTTTTACATAGAAATATATAGGAAAAATCTTTAAAAATCTTCTTCTCAAGAACCACTGGGCCAGAAAAGCTGAAACTTATGTGGAAGCATCCTGGGATAGCGTAGATTCTAAATTGTTAAAGTCATGACCCCCAGGGGTTGGGCAGGGCCACATTGGGGAATCAAAGTTTTACATAGAAATATATAGGAAAAATCTTTAAAAATCTTCTTCTCAAGAACCACTGGGCCAGAAAAGCAGAAACTTATGTGGAAGCATCCCAGGGTAGTGTAGATTCCAAATTGTTAAAGTCATGACCCCCAGGGGTTGGGCAGGGCCATAATGGGGGATCAAAGTTTTACATAGCAATATATAGGAAAAATCTTTGAAAATCTTTTTCTCAAGAACCACTGAGCCAGAAAAGCTGAAACTTATGTGGAAGCATCCAGGGGTAGTGTAGATTCTAAATTGTAAAAATCATGATCCCGGGGGGTTTGGCGGGGCCACAATGGGGAATCAAATTTTTACATAGATATATATAGGAAAAATCTTCTTTGCAAGAACCACTGGGCCAGAAAAGCAGAAACTTATGTGGAAGAATCTTGGGATAGTATAGATTCTAAATTATTCTAATCATGTCACCCCTGGGGGTAGGGTGGGGCCACAATGGGGAATCAAAGTCTTACTATGTTGAATCAAAGCATCCTATGGTAGTGTAGATTTCAAATTGTTTAAATTATCATCAGTTGGGTAGGGTGGGGTCACAACATGTATAACAAGGGGGAAATCTGGTAAAGAACGGAATGTTCAAAGCTTCTCAGGTGAGCGATGTGGCCCATGGGCCTCTTGTTGATAAATCTGCTCGATTCTGCGTAAATGTACAATCGTTTATTTATGTCGAAATCTAACATAAATTTAACATTTTGTAAAAAAAGTAGCTGAATTACAATGAATGATATACAAATTAAATTCAATTTAACTTGAAAATTGTGGTAAAGATGCATTCAACTGGAAACAATCCAAACTACGACATGCGCACGACTATCAGCCGTAATATTCATGTGTAACATCATTGAGTTTGTTTTAATACGCAAATCCTTTTAAATTTTGATTTGAAAATGAAATTCAAAATAATGATGAAATAAAAATGAAGTGATGTGAAAAAAATTTTTAAATAGGCATTTATTATTTTCCTGTATCACGGAAGTCCACTTTATACCGTTACGGTTCAAAATTTATAGAGTGCATTTCGTATCCTGTTCTGACAAAGAGAAAGAACTATCATCTTTAAAATATTTTGCTTTATGTGACAGAAAAACACCATCTTGATGAAGCATGGGCTGACAACAAATGCAAGATGTGTCTCCACAGACTCAAACTTAAAAACATCAGAGGAAGATGAGGAGATGAAGTTTTCTCACCAGGAGACAAGAATTAGATATGCATCTTCTGCCAATGGCAAAGACAAATTTCCACAAGGAAAATTCCGACCTGTGCCCCTAACACTATTCATAAAAAAATCACAGACACTTGTGATGTTAGACGAAATTAGCAACAGATTTACTGTGTCTTTTCCAAAGTCAGAAGACACATTGACTGTTGATGTAAATCCTAAAGACTTTGCAAAGCTCAAAGATATGTTGGAAAAAGACAGGAGAGATCGAAGTCCAGCCCATAATCCAGAATCTATTACAGAGTGTATATGGCAAGAAATGAGAACAGACTACAATAAACTGATTCAGTACTACTTCAGGCTATCAAAGATCAGGTTAACAGGTACCAACAAGCATTCATTTTAGTTTTACTGTTTAAAGTAATTTATTGCCTAGGGATATTTATTTAATATGTAAGTGCATGTGGCATGCAGTAAGAATGTTTTATCTTTTGAACAGGTCTAGTTGTGCTGACGGCTATGGCAGGTTATGCTATGGCTCCCGCAGTATTTGATCCCGTTGGTTTTACAATGGTGACCCTAGGTACGGGGCTGACATCTGCCTCAGCAAATGCCATTAATCAGGTCAGTGTTATATTTATAGCATTGAATGTAGATCCAAGTGTATGTTTTTCATTCAGACTGTTGGCGAAATTTAGCATAAAATGGAATAAAATTCTATTGATTAAAAGGCAAAACTTTAAAATTAAGCATATACTGTAATACAAAAAAATTTGGTACACACACACAATTTTTTTTAAGCTCACCTGAGTAAATTAAACTTTAATTAATTTGGAATCATAATCATTTTTTTTACGAAAATGATTTTATTTTTTAGTTTTTTGAAGTGCCATTTGATTCCCAGATGAACAGGACCAAAAATAGAGTGCTTGTTAGAGGATATCTAAGGTGAAATAGCATTTCTGTTTTTTTTTTAAAATCTTTTGCATGGAGATCAATTGATCAATGCAGAGAGAGAGAGATAGGTAATTTTCACCTAGTGTTATTTTCACTCTTTCACAGTTGCACACAATTTAACCCCATTTTAAATTTGCCCAGTCACCATTCTGTTTAAAAAATTAAACTTTGTTCCTTCCACTTGCTCAATTTGCCAAACTGTGAGTAGGGTGAAAGGGGCAAAGATAATAAGGGAGCAGAAATTTCACTGTAAACATTATAGATTTAGGGATGCACACTTACATGAAAAATTAGGTTGAGATTTGCCAGGTAGATTCATTCAGTGACATTTATCTTTTATGGGTTTGGTAGAACGATGGCTATAATTGTAAGACTGTTTTCTGTTTTCCAGCCCTTTGCATGCTGTGACATTTGCTGCCGTGTCTGGCAGTGTTGGACTAGTGATTCTGGCCCTGGGAGCTAATCCCCTCACAGCTGCTCTAGGGGCATTCAACCTTGGTCTCTACACTCTGGTGTATACTCCCATGAAGAGACTCAGTATTGTCAACACCTGGGTGGGCTCTGTGGTGGGAGCTGTTCCTCCTCTGATGGGATGGGCAGCCTGCACGGGCACACTGGACCCAGGTAAGTGTAATCACCTCCCCTAAAGCTGTCCGTTCTCTGATGGGCTGGGCAGCCTGCACAGGTACACTGGACCCAGGTAAGTGTAATCACCTCCTCTAAAGCTGTCAATCCTCTGATGGAATGGGCAGTCTGCATGGGCACATTGGAATAAGATTGTAAAATCTCCTCCCCTACAGCTTACAATCAACTTCATACAATATAAGTGGAAGTTTTAGCGAGATGCAAATTTAGTGATTTGACCTTAAAAATTATATATTATTTTTAATGAGATGTAATTTTAACGATTTTAAAATGCTCAATTAAGAAGCTTTTACAAATAAATCTCAATCATTTTTAGCAATTTTCAATTTTATTGATCTCAACACCCTTGCTAATACTGCCAAAATGAAATCCTTGTTAAAAATTCTGCTAAAAATTCTGCTTTCATGTTATAAACCTTTGATATTTATAAGTTTTATATTTCTTGTTTCTCGCACTATTTGTTTATCTAACTGGAAAACTAATATGAACAGACTTGTTTTGAATAATTTTAAATCATTTTATAAACAGTTTTAATTTTGAGATACAATTACACATATTACTTCTATAGTTATGTCTTTTAAATTCTCTGTGTTAAAGAAAGTGAAAAGCATTGAACATTCCCTTGTTTTGTAGGTGCATGGGTCATGGCAGCTATTATGTTTTGCTGGCAGTTTCCCCATTTTAATGCTCTAAGTTGGAATCTGAGACCAGATTACTCCAGGGCAGGGTACAGAATGATGTCAGTGGTGGATCCTAATCTTTGTAAACGTGTTGCTCTGCGTCACACAGCAGGAATAACGGGACTATGTTTCCTGGCCCCAGTGGTGGATCTAACCACCCCTCTGTTTCCTGTCATGTCTCTACCTCTCAATCTGTACTTTACATATCTCGGATGGAAGTTCTACCAGCAAGGAGACAGCAATTCGTCTCGGAAACTTTTTCGTTTTAGTTTAATACACATACCTTTACTTATTGTGCTTATGATTGTGAACAAACCAAGTAAGAAACAGGCTGCAAAAGACACTCAAGAACATTCTGTGGCAGTTATTCCTACATGATTGTACAGTTTGTACTAGATAGGTTTGTATTTTGTGAATTATTTGTGTATGGCAGTTGTAAAACATTGCTGAAGACAATTAAAACTGTGATAACTCATAATTGACTGAAGTACGGCTCATTCCAAGAATATCAAGACAGTGTATGTAAGAGATGAATATATTAATGATGATGTTACCAGTGAGGGTAATATAAGGGTATCTGTATTAAAGGGAGGACACTGCTCACAAAAAAAGATATTTTTTGTATTTTTGAAAGTTTTATAAAAAAAAATTAGATATTGCATGAAGCAAAATCAAACAAATAAATGCTGAAGATGATCCCTTTGCTGTAGAACTGAAAGTTCATATGAACCACCAGCCTTACACTAACATTGGAAGTGGGGGGGGGGCTAAGTGTAAGAGTGTAAAACTTCCAGGCTACAAAAAAAAACTTGACAAGCAAAAAAAGAAAATGTACCTTTTTTCCAAAGGGGGGAGGGGAGTGCAAAATTCTTTCAGTACTAAACTTTTTTCAAAACACCACCACTTACACTTTTTGGATCTAATCTGCTACGTGCTTGTTGAAAGTGTTTGTATATGTGTGTGTGTGTGGGGGGGGGGGGGGGTGGACTAAACCTAAGTCCAAATGTGCAATGTCTATGTTATGTTTATCTCTGCAAAAAAGGTGAGGGGGCTAAGCCCCCCTTAGCCCCCTTGTTCTGAAGCCTATGCCTCAGAAATACAGTTAACAAAAACCGCTTACTGCATAAGCGTAACTTGCATGAGCCACAAGATTTAGAACTGCAGTTCATGTGAACCAGTACCTGTATAACTACATCACATGAACCACCTGTAAAAGCGAATGTTCACAGGAACCACATGCTTTATAATCATAGCCCCCAAAAACCACTAGCTGTAGAACTTAAGCTCATATTTAACACCAGCTGTATAACTTAAAGGTGAACACTTCTCATAAATAGGCACCGTCAGACGAGTATATAAACCGTTCTATTTCGTTACACCCGATTGCACACTCGAAACTCGTGGCAGCCGACATGTAGTACTCCTTTCGTGGTCTTAGGTTTTTTGCATTTATTCCTTGTTTTCATTTGCATTTTCTGTTTGTAAATAATGTATTGAACTGTATTTTTCATGATACTTATGTCCTGTTTTGGAAAAATACGAAAAATTTGAATATTTCATCGCCACAGGAGAACAGGAAATATGGTGGACTATGGCTATTTACGAGTTGTTCAGCTTAAGCTCACATGAACCACTAGCTGTAGAACTTTAGCTCACATGAACCACTAACTGTAGAACTTTAGCTCACATGAACCACTAACTGTAGAACTTAAGCTCACATGAACCACTAACTGTAGAACTTTAGCTCACATGGAGCACTAACTGCAGAACTTTGGCTCACATAAGTAACAGCTTTTCAAAAAGCTTGCCTGACTAATGCCATCAATATCTAGAGAACCTATAAGCATGATAAGTTATAAACGTTTACATTGGGGGAGGGGGGTTGTTAAATTATTTCACTAGACTGAGTAAATTATGAAGATGTTGCACAAAATATGAGTCATGCATTCATTTTAGCAGCTATTTATTTCATGATATTTATATTTATATGATAACTACAAGAAATTGGAAATCGTAACGGTTAAGACTGACATGCAGAATATGTTTAATAGTTTCTTGGGTATGCCAGAGCATCAAAGATTGTTGGAAACGTGGGATAAATAAAGCCCTATATACTTAAATGATCCAACAAACTTGACGGCTATATATGAATGGCGACAGGCGCGGATTCAGGAAGTTTTTCCCAGGGATGAGCTTGGGGTCCATTCTGAATTGTGAGAGGACTCTTTCATAAGTCTATGCTCTGTTTTTGTAGGAGGAAACCCCCTGGAGGGGGTGGGTGGGGGGTTATGACCAGCTGTATATTTGGCCAGTACATCCTATTAATTCTTTTGTATTATTTTAAATGATGTAACTTTTTACTCACTTAACAATATCACCGATATGTTTTTTTTCCAAAGTTCAACCAGGATTCCGACAAAAAAGAACATACTTTATATCATGCATGCAGTTTTCATTTCCATTCAATAGAATAGTCCAGGAAAAGGACGCAAAAACTTACACGTGACTTTTTGGCGCGAAATGATTGTGGCACCCCAATCGGCAATCCTCGGCTGACTCCGCTCCGCTCCATTCAAACCTCGGATGTGATTGGTGGAGGAATACGCAACAGATCCTTACATTTCTCCGCCGGAAACTGCCTTATCACTCATTTCATATTTCGCTCTGCATAACGTTCTTCGAAAATGTTTCTTAATTTATGCAATTCTTTATCGTAAACAGGTTTTGATTACATCCTCATGTTAACAGGCTTTGAAAGCAAGAAAAAATTGTTGAGTGTGCCACAAAATAACTCCGATTTCAAATGTATGACATTTGAAAGAAATTCAAATAAGATCACATGACTGAATCAGCAAGATGGTAGATCACCGTTGACGGCCGAGGTTATGTGCGAGGTACGAGTCATCCGAGGAACTCCGAGTGGTGGCACCCCTTACCTAGAAGAAAATTGGACCAATCCAGTAGTATAGAAAAGCAGAAAAAAGGTCAAACGGATGTGTCCGTATAAGAACTCGCATGAAATAAATAGCTGCTAGCAAAAAGCTAAAGGAAATAAATACATCACAAAATGTTTCTCAATTTTCAAAATTCACAAAAAAGTTATATTTTTCTAAAATCATGTTCTCAGTAATTTCATCTTCAAAATATTTTATAATTTTATTTTACTGAACGACTTATAATTTGATAATCTTTATTTTAAAGTTGACAGTTAAGCATATTTGGTGGAAAATGGGTTTAACAGAGCTATAAAAAACGAATTTTGAACATGAATGGGTCAAGTCTCCATTCTTCGTGAACGCTTAAATGATGGAAATGTAAATGTGAAATCCATTTCATTTGTCCAAAAAATGGAATCTGAACCCATTCTATATGAAAATCGAACTTTTCTGAAAAAAATTTCGCTTCAACAAACCCGTCCATTTAATTCACATTGAAAGACGTTGATAGTGCATATACTTCGTAGCGTAGTGGCTAAAGCGGTTGGTCTTGGACCAGTGCTACGCTATGGAGAGAGTACGAATCATACATGAAGCTTTTTCTTTTTTTTTCAAATGTCTTAAAAACATGAATAAAAATAAATTATTCATAAATTATCAAAACAATGAAATATAGAATTTTATATGTAAAAGATGATATAAACCATAAAATTTTGAAAAAAATACTACTTTTTGAATTGAGAAATGTCTTTTTTTCAGAGCGGGGGATTTTCCCCGCCTTGTACGCCTCCATTCTTTGCTGGCTAACTGTGACCTCTTAGCTTCGCACCTAGGAAATATTGATCCTTAGTAGTGCCTGACGCCGTGGCGTCAGGCAATGAACTTGCTGTATTTTTTAAGGCTTACGTCTTTGGCAAGAACTGATTTTTGCCGGAAAAGAAACTTTTTTTCTTTATTTTTTTTTTAACTAAGAAGTGATGTTCCATTAAGAATGAATCTGTAACAAACACTCGTGTCTTTACGAAAGCCTACAAGGGTCAAATTAGAAAATGAAGAAAAAAAAATTAAGTCGTAATAACGACTTTTTATCTCGTAATAACGACTTTTTATCTCGTTATTACGACTTTCTTAAGTCGTAATAACGACTTTTTATCTCGTAATAACGACTTTTTATCTCGTTATTACGACTTTCTTAAGTCGTAATAACGACTTTTTATCTCGTAATAACGACTTTCTTAAGTCGTAATAACGACTTTTTATCTCATTATTACGACTTTTTATCTCGTAATAACGACTTTCTTAAGTGGTAATAACGACGTTTTATCTCGTAATAACGACTTTTTATCTCGTAATAACGACTTTCTTAAGTCGTAATAACGACTCTTTATCTCGTAATTACGACTTTTTATCTCGTAATAACGACTTTCTTAAGTCGTAATAACGACTTTTTATCTCGTAATAACGACTTTCTTAAGTCGTAATAACGACTTTTTATCTCGTAATAACGACTTTTTATCTTAAGAAAGTCGTAATAACGACTTTTTATCTCGTTATTACGACTTTCTTAAGTCGTAATAACGACTTTTTATTTATCTTTTTTTCATTTGAAATATTTTTTTTTAACTTGATCCCTCTAGGAGAGAAAACGGAAACGTGCCCGGTATAACGGTGTCGTGTAGCTGAAAACGCGATGATTGTTTAGTTATAAGTTGCACCAGAGTTTGACAATTTATTTATGACAAAAATCTGTAATTATTGACAATATTTGGACGTGTTTTGTTTACACACTTATAATCTAAATCAATATGCCGCTAAATTGAAGACATTAGTGTTGCACATCGCAGAAATCATTTCAAAATATTACTAGTATATATGATACATAAGCGCGTGTCGAAAGCAAACTAAAGTGGAGGGGGGGGGGGGCTAAACCAACAAAAATATTTGGGGGCTACTCAGTAAGCCCCAATTATCAATGCCTATGTAGACTATATAATGTATTTATTTACAAAAAAGGGGTTTAAATTGTTGTTCAAATGTTCTTCGTTCACAGACAAAAACTTTGAAAATATCAACGTGAAAGTCTATGTTATATATAACCAAATTACCATATATATAGTTATGTTTAAGAAAATAATAGGGAAGCCTCCACCCCCGCCCTGCCTAACGTGCCTAATAAGCAGATGATACTCATTTTATTTTGTCAGTTTGATGTATAAATCAACTTCAAGAGGCAGTCATAACTTTCCGGAATACGGAAAGGTCAAAAATAGCAAACCATTGAAAAACCATTGAAAATAGACTTAAAAAAGAAAGTCGTAATAACGAGATAAAAAGTCGTTATTACGACTTACGAAAGTCGTTATTTCGAGATAAAAAGTCGTTATTACGACTTGAGAAAGTCGTAATAACGAGATAAAAAGTCGTTATTATGAGATAAAAAGTCGTTATTACGACTTTAAAAAGTCGTTATTACGAGATAAAAAGTCGTTATTACGACTTAAGTAAGTCGTTATTACGAGATAAAAAGTCGTAATAACGAGATAAAAAGTCGTTATTACGAGATAAAAAGTCGTTATTACGACTTAAGAAAGTCGTTATTACGAGATAAAAAGTCGTAATAACGAGATAAAAAGTCGTAATAAAGAGATAAAAAGTCGTAATAAAGAGATAAAAAGTCGTTATTACGACTTAAGAAAGTCGTTATTACGAGATAAAAAGTCGTAATAACGAGAAAAAAAGTCGTTATTACGAGATAAAAAGTCGTTATTACGAGATAAAAAGTCGTTATTACGACTTAAGAAAGTCGTTTTTACGAGATAAAAAGTCGTAATAACGAGATAAAAAGTCGTTATTACGAGATAAAAAGTCGTTATTACGACTTAATTTTTTTTTCTTCATTTTCTAATTTGACCCTTGTAGGCTTTCGTATGTCTTGGAAAAAATATCTGTAAATATTATAATCTCTCTCTCTCTCTCTCTCTCTCTCAACCATTCTGCCATGTTTTGCGATTTCTACGATTCCTTTTTTTCAGATTTTTTTTTAGAAGGAGAGGACACTACCGACTGTAACTTGATTTAAGCTCCGTGTGGCCGCGGTGCTTAATCAGGATGATATCCGTTGGACGAGCCAACCCTAACTTCTCGGGTCTTTCCGACTAGCGGAAAAAATTTTTTTCCGACCGCTGACGGAAAGACCCGAGATGATGCGATTATAGGATGAGCCCGTAAGAAGGTTTCGAAAATTAAATAAATCCGAAAAGGAGTTACTGCGCTTGTCATGTATGTGAAACTGTAAGTTTTTACTGCAAACTCTATATTCCAACTTTGACTGCATGAGGGGTCGATTTGGAATTTACTGCCATTAAGTGAAATCGCCTATTCGAATCGCTGATAACACCTATTTAGTTGATGTTATCACCTGATCAAAATTGTGATACATGAATCACCTTTCACTTTTGAATACCGGTAGGTGCTATAAATCAATAGTATTCGAATAAGTTCTATCATATACACTGTATTCAGATCATATTCCAATTAATGATACATGTATCATCATTTCGAATTGGTGTATCACCAATGTATCATGTATAAAGACTAAAGAGCAGACAGTGGGTGAGACCAATTGCCAAGGAGTGTCTTCTCTTCCATGGCACCTGATCTCTTAGGCGCTTGGTTTCCGGATGGTGCATTTTGTGTATTGCGTGTTTTTATACTTGTGTCTGAATAAACCCATTAAAATGAAAATTTAAAAATTGCTGAAATTATCACGTTTTAAAAACGCTACTGTATATAAAAAGAGTTTGTCTTTTTATATACAGCAAAAATATTTTAATCAATTAAGTCATAAGTATACTATTGCAAAAATCCAAAGGAAATAGGTCAATGTGCTTCCATGGCTTTCATATGCATAATATTGTATATTTAACAAAATAATAATATAATAATTATTAAGCATATAGTTATAATAAACTACCTTGTTGCCTTTGAATTAACTTCAATTTTACATTGCACAGGTATGTCCCTGCGTAAAAATTGAAACTGAAATGGTGATATTGTATGTTTAATTAAATACAATTTTAATAGGAATTATACGCTTTGAGATAACCGTTTGTTACAAATCGTCAAAGTAATCAAAGATAGTTATTCGGAATTGTCAATCAAAGACAGTTATTCTCAATCATCAATGAAGGACAGTTATTCCGAATTGTCGACAGGATCGGTTTTGATTTTCCCACAAAAATTTCTCAATTGTAGGTAGTTTCCTGCGACAATACCACCATTAATTAAAGAATTCATTTCTTAAACAGCTCAGTTAATACTTAAACAATACCCCCCCCCAGAAAATAATACAGATGAATAAAGAAGTATATAGATCATAATCAGTTTTCTATAGATCATAGTCATTTTAATCATTAAACAATGGTTATACTGACTTTATATACCCCGAAAGCTTTATTTATGAATTCCTTTCCAGAATATCTTGAGGAAACTGTATTTAAAGCTCCCCAGGCTTGCGCCAGTTTAATGCTAAACACGGAAGTCGCTTCTCTAAAATTGCAGGAAATGAAACCCATTTCAGCATTTATTTCGCACAATGTCCTGTATTATTTTTTTTCTATCGTGTAAAATCTAGATCTTCAAATAATTTTTTTCTTCAAATTCTGACACACTAAGGCGACATTAAAATGATTAATTCATGCAATGTCTAATGCAATAACCGACATAACTTGGTTAATGTGTGTTTAGATGAAATACTACCTAGATAAAAGTAATATTCGGGTCATGCGAAAACAATTTTGTGACATATATATTTCAATTAATTAGAAATCCTAATAAGATATTAAATTTACAGAAATTTATACCACCTATCCAAAACAGAATTATTTTTTTTTACAGTCATGAAATTTGTCAGGCTTGATGGTGCCATGTGGGTATTTCCTTAAGTCATGCACATAGATCTACCTAACATATTACCTTTGGGAGAAGGGAGGGAAAAGAAATTCTAATTGACATACACTTGATTGTTTCATTTAATTTTTTAATAATATTTTAACTGGCAAACTTTACAATATTTTTCATTATAGGTAGATAAAATCAGCAGCTATGCTTTATTAGTTTTCTACTTTCGTTTTCAAAAAACGATCTCTCTGGATTCCGTTTTTATTGTTTGATTTGCATTTTATTGTCTTTAATTTATATTTTTAATAAAATGACAAACAACTATCTTGTTAATCTATGTGTTTCACCTTGCATACCCTTTAAAACTAACAAGATAATCCCCTAATTGCCCCAAGCTATAAGCTTCTTGCACCAGTGGACAACTTCGTGCGTTCAAGCGTGAAGTGATTTCCTGTGTTTAGGCCTAATTAACATCTGGTTAAATAAACAATGAAACTTATCTGTGTGCATTGAATAAACAAGTCTGACATTGTTATCCCGATTGTCAAAATTCAGCGGTAGGGAAACTTTTAAAATCGGAAATTTTGGTGATTTTTTTTTCAAATCGGGAAATAAGGGCAATTTTGCTTTCCCGATCGGGAAGGCGGGATGAAAGGGTAAAATCGGGAGGATCCCGCCTAAATCGGGAAAGTTGGCATGTATGGTAACTTACATGTATCCATTACCAAATTCAATTTGACTTTATAAAATGAAAATAAATATCCCAGTGAGCTTGAAATAAAATATATACAGAGTCTGCATATCTGTTTGGATAATTTAAAAATCCTTACAAAGATACATAGCGGGTTCCAGTAAATGTTCAACCAAGTGTCTTCCTTTACTCCTCACTAAAATTTTAACAGTAGTGAAGAAGACACTTCACGAATACTCTGCAACAATGTATTCAAGAAGTGGTGTAAATCAGATGTGGATACTCAAAAATTCCAAGGAACTTTTGAACAATTTGAAATTACAACATTTTACCAAAATCAACAGCTTAAAACCGTACAACTTTTCAACTTTGTACACAACCATTTCCCACGATAAATTAAAGTCCAGGGGCGCGTTTTACAAAAGAACTTTCAACTAAGACAAGAAACTTCAGATTATTGCAAAATTAATAGTTCTCTTTGAAATTATTTGTGTAAAAAATATCTTACCACATTCCTTTTCATAAGTTTAAATTAATTTTCGATATAATGTTACATGTAATTAAAAAGTTATATGAAGAATTGCTAGTAAATTTGATCCTAAGTCACAAGTCCTTTTATGAATCGGGCCCCGGGATTTTTGATATCATTGACATCTGCTTTTTCAACAAAAATGGAACTCGTAAATTTACTTACTTTGTCAATAGCCATTTGCAAAATTAATTTGATAAAAAGCATTCTGGTTGTACACACACGTACTCTGAAGTCGACATCAAAAGATATTTAAGTTTCTGATTGACAATATCGATGTTGTTTTTGGAGACCAGGTCTTCCAACAATCTATTGAAATTCCCATGGGTGCCAATTGCGCCCCGTTATTAGCAGATTTGTTTTGTATTCATATGAAGCAGATTTTGTGCAAAATCTTATGCTTATTAAGAAAAAAACACTTGTGGTGGCCTTCAACTCGGCATTTAGATATATCGACGACGTATTGCCAATTAACAATGGTAATTTCCATTTGTATGTCGATACAATATTTCCTGGTGAGCTTGAGATAAAAGGAAAGTTGAGGATTGAAAAGTTAAAGTCATCATAGAGTTTGGTTGTTAGATTACCATTAACGTATTTTTCAAGTAAAATATCCAAATAGGAAACAGCTGTGTCAGACTTAGACTCAGATGTGGTTTCTTTTATCTCAAGCTCTATATATTATATATGCAGCAATGTACCTTCATCACCTGCATACGGAGTATATATCTCTTAATTATCTCGATGCGGAAGAGCATGCTCTACGTATGAACAATTTCTAAAACGAAATTTTAGACAAGCAAGTTGATGAAACAAGAATATCAGCAGTCTCTTTTAAAGTCATCATTTCGTAAGTTCTATGGTTGATACAATGACCTTGTCAGCGAATACAATTTATCATTGAGTCAAATGCTGACTGACGTTTTTCATACTAATTGTTAGTCCATTATTTATGAACCGAATTGACGACGGATACGACTAACCGGTTAATCTGTCGGAACGTCTTGCGGTTAACCGATTAGCAATTCTGTAATCGATTGCCATCCCTACTGAAAATGCACCACTTCTTTGAAAATCTTCTATTGTGCTCCAGAGTATGAAACAAACTACTAACATTATTCTTTATTGCTTAATACATACGTATTATCACAATATTATTACAAATATAATTAAGAGGAAAAAAACCCAGACTGGTATGGTATGGTATCATTACATGAAAAAGCAGCGCCTAGTTTATATAATGAAGTCACTTGGTATGGCGCGTCTATACATTAGATATAAAAACTTTGAATCACATAATAAATGTAAATAAATATACTGATATAATGATTGGACAAACGAAGAATGAATCACATTTTTTTCATCTCTTAACTTAAAAGCTAAATGCAGAAATTTACCTCACTTACAAAGCTCAGAAAAATTTTGTTCACTCAATAATTGGACTAGTTTGAATGCGGATGGGTTTTTTCAGTAATAACTTTTAATATATTTACTTCTCAAGTCCTTGTATAGGGGACAAATTAAAACAAAATGAAATTCGTCTTCTATGATATTTTTACAAAATTCACAAAATCTAAATTCCTTTACAATATTTCTATGCCTGCCAGTTTCAATTGCAAGGTTATGGGAAGACATTCTTATTCTACTTATTTGTTTTTTAGAAATATTAGGTATTGACTTTCTTAAATAATATTGCAAGGTTAAATAATCTACAATGTATCTGTAAAAAATACATTTTTTTTGAACAATTAATTTCTGCCATGAGATTTTGTATGAAATTATCTGTTATTCTATGTTTGATTACAGGAAATTGTTTATAAATCATTTCTTTGTCTTGTTCAAGCCAGATAAATCCGAGTCCATTTTCATAAAGTTTTTGTTTGATATTTACAACCCAATTATCAGAGTGTCTGCCGGAATAATCACATTCATTGAACAAATATTCATAACACATTTTCAAAATACAATTATCAGTTTTTAACAGCTTGAACCAAAATTTAAGAATGCGAAAAATGCGAACAATTTTCATAGGCAGTCTACCAGTTTCAACATAGATCATGGCAGTATTTGTGCTCCTTCTAACACCTAAAACATATTTGATAAAGTCCAAGTGCACTTTTTCAATATCACTAGCATTGCGTCCTCCCCATATTTCACAACAATAATTCAATATGCTTACAATATGCTTGCAACATAAGTATCAAAAAGTGAAAACATTGTCTCAGTATTTAGACACATTTGGTTGATTTTTGATTTCATCGAAAACATTGCTTACTATTAACTACATACGTAGTTATGATGAGTAAGGCTGCCTTTTCGAAAATTGTGAATGTCATGACCCCAGAGTCAGGGGTCCTGGTATAAGGACCAGGCTATATTGATTATATAGTGAAAATACATAAATTCTTTAAAAATCTTATAGGTGTTAAATAAACTAACTATATATAATTATATATATAGTTATGATAAGGAAGGGTGTATTTCCGCCATTTCACGTGTATCTTGTTTTTTGTATATATTGTACATTTATCAAAGACCTATATATAATAAACAAATGCTAAGTATTTAGGTTTAATGTTTTATTCGAGTTGGCAGGTATTGTCCACAGTGGTCTACACAACAGTGGGGCAGCCGGCAAAATGGCATACCCCCAACATCAACATAAGTTGTGCCCTCCCTGACGGGAAAAGTAGCACGCTGGGTTGACCTCAATCGTGCTACGGACACATTTCAACACAAATTGTCTTTTAATTATATTATTTTGCTTTAGATTTACATTATATAAGATATAATTTTCAAAGTCAACATCACATATATCAACATCAACCATCCCATATATCAACATCAACCACAAAAAGTCAACAAAATCAACAGTTCAATGGTTAAATTGAAGGTGACGATTTCGCCAATACGACCACTGTGAAGTATAGAATACTGTCTTTCCCCGAACTCCTTGAAATCATGGATAATTCGCCAAGTTGACACTTGTCACGCATGGTATTCGGCCAGAGATCATTCCAAAGGTCCTAGAATACGGAAATAGCAGGCAATTCTGATCAGCACCGTTAGTCTCCTTCAACGAAATCTCTAATACCTGAAAAGACAAAAACAAAACCCCACAGCAGAAAAAGATTCTCAATGACATTTCCATAACTTTAATAAATTGGATATACCTAACCCATGTAAAACAATGTAAACGTAATTTAAACAAACAAAAGGAGAAAGAGTATATACTTAACACCTAGCTCAAGGGTTGAGGTGGGAGGGTATTTCATAATACAGAAAAATAAATCGGATACTTTCATCACCCACCTTTCACTTTCATTGATGCATAGAAAAGGGGAGATAACCCGTAAACCTAGTGACTAAGTACTGACACTGTATGGATGGATAAATAAATTCCGGCTTATCTCATTTATTCGATTTTTCACTAAAAGGAGGTGAATGATGGCATATAATTAAAGGATAGAGCTTTGATAACGACGCATATTGTGAGATGAACTCAAATATGCGGAATTATCAAAGACCTATATATAATAAACAAATGTTAAGTATTTAGGTTTAATGTTTTATTCGAGTTGGCAGGTATTGTCCACAGTGGTCTACACAACAGTGGGGCAGCCGGCAAAATGGCATACCCCCAACATCAACATAAGTTGTGCCCTCCCTGACGGGAAAAGTAGCACGCTGGGTTGACCTCAATCGTGCTACGGACACATTTCAACACAAATTGTCTTTTAATTATATTATTTTGCTTTAGATTTACATTATATAAGATATAATTTTCAAAGTCAACATCACATATATCAACACAAACCATCACATCTATCAAAATCAACCACAAAAAGTCAACAAAATCAACAGTTCAATGGTTAAATTGAAGGTGACGATTTCGCCACATGGGCACCGTAGGTGCCCACCGCCACCTGGTGGGGGTAGGCAACTTCAATTTAACCACCCACCATGGACTCCTAGCCTACTCAAATCCCTCAGCAACCCATCCATCGTGGACATCACTCTCTCTCATTTCCAACCCACTGTAGATTTATGCTGCATTAAAATAAATCTGGTTACCCTTCAAATTAATCGTGCCTTACCCCCCCCCCCCCCTTTCCCTGATTTTTTATCTTTCGAAGTTGTATTGCTTTGAGTCTCTATTTCTATTACTAATATCCAGATATTTTACTCAGTCAGAAAGAAAGAACTAACTGGACTAATGTAAGAAAATAAAGTAGAAAATATGTCTTATCTAGATTCATCCCCCCCCCCCCCCCCTTTTTTTTATTTATTGGTTTATTCATTTGATTTTTATTTCTTTTTCATTTTTAGGTCATTTGAAAGAAAAATTTGTAATATACTTTCCTGCAAAGATTACAAACAAGATGAATGAGCACCTATACTCTCTAACCCCCCACCCCCTTTCAGCATGATTATGCTGTTCCTGTATTGTAGACAATAATTTTAAGTGTTCACATTCCCACTCTGTAAACTGCAGAACATGGTTTGTGATATTTTGTAATGTATCTTGCCAGTTCTGAAAAAATGAGGTTATCTAAGTACCACTTATTTTTTAAACCAAACTCTTCCGAAGACCATGTAAAATTGATTAAATCTTGTATATACTATTTACCTTTCAAGCCAAGAAACACAATAGGGTACTTTGTATTTACCCCTAAGCATTTGTAAATGTAGATAGACTGCACCAGACATGTAAGGCACATATGACTAAAACCTTTATTCTAAATCCCTTTCCAGCTGATACTCTATCAAAAAGGCATGATCTTACTATATCTTAAGCTTCCTACTTTGGGAAATTTGGGGAGGGACCCCCCCCCCCTTTCCTCCTGCAAAAATATGCTATGGAATGGGTTATTAAAAATATAGACTTCAAAATTCTTTTTAAGGCTGTAAAAAATGGATTTATGATAGAGAGCATGAAAATTAATATGCTAAGTCAGTGTAAACCTATCCTTTCTCTAATACCCTAAAATGCTGTCGAAGTTTATCTAATCTTAGCACTATGAAACGTTAACTCCTACTCACTTGTGGGTTTGTATTTGTATCCCCTAGCTAACCTATATTTTACTCCAGCATGCTAGAGGTTCACGACGAGATACTTTTGACTTGGCTCCGAGGTACATAAGGAGCGTAGGGACGTTAACCGAGGCTCTTATACATGTAGGAATAACCTGTATTTATACCCATTAACTAATGCATGGATGTAAACTACATGTACATATGCAATTATGTACCGACTAATGCATCTTAATCCCATATGAGATTAATGTGTAAACAGGAAATAATTCAGCTAACTGCTCACATGAGGGATAAACACATACCATATTACCTGCGAATGGCAACTGGGTTTGACCCTAAGATATGCATATGTGTAAGCTAACAGTAAGTGCCTACTATTAAAAAGAAAATATTGTAGGAAATGGATCAGATTATAATCTAGCCCGTGGTACAATATGTATCTAACACCCCCCCCACCCCCCCCCCTGAATATGTATCTCTATGCTGTTAGGAAATCTCGCCTTATGCGGTTCTTTCATTTTATTTATTCATTTATTTTTTAAATCTTATAATTCCACATAAATAAAACCAGTTACCTAAACAATTTATCCTTTGTGAATTTAAAATCTGTGAATATAGAATTTATAACTGAAGCAAGTTTTATCTGTGTGAAAATAGCAAATCTTTTGTATCTAATAACTTAGAGACACAGCAGAAACCAACACTGACAAAAATTTAAGCCCCATTTTAAACCTTATACTGGAAGTCTCATTATAACCCTCTTTATTTTATTTATTTGTTGATTTATTTATTATTATTTCGTGACCATTCATACAGCATATGCCATGAGGAAAATACATGGAAAGACCAGCACTGCGAGCCTTATTCAAATGAGCCTGCATTGACTTTAGCACCTGAAGAACTCTGTAATTTGTCCCTAATCCCTTTGTGAAACTGAATTACTTGATTAAAACTGGTAAAAGTTCAGGGACTTGAAGTTGCATTTCCTATTTTGAGGTTCACTTTCCCTGATGAGAAAGATAACTCAAAGGAATAAATGTTAATTTTTTTTTTTTTTTTTTTTTTTTTTTTTTACAGTGCTTCAATTAGCCTATAAATTATTATTTATTTTATAGTCTTTTATTTGTAGAATTATATTTAAATACCAAAAGATTTTCTTCTTGTATAAGTCTTAAAGAACATTGTCGGGAAATAAAAGCCCGTGCTGAAATTAATCTCTGTGTGAATTATCGACATTTGTGAAATAATCTATATAATATAGTAAAATAAGTTTACCTGATTTTTCTTGTTAACTTAAGATGGTACAAAACTTTTCATTTACTAAACACAACTATATAAAATACAAGGCCTTTGTGCAGTTAAGGGGTGAGAAGACATTAAATGTATGTGTCTTTATTGTGTTATCATAATATCATCAAACCTACTCAAATAAGGTACAGGCCCTGTTAGAAAAATTCATAATTATGTTCATATACACTGAAGACGGCTTCCAAATGAACAAACAGCCTGACCTTCATTTATTTCCTTTATTTATAACTTTAACCAAACCAAAATGTCAACACAGAATATATATGTGAAACAAGCCTTTGACCCCCTCTTACTTAATCTGAACACTTATATATACATATATTAACCAGCAAAATAATAGCTAGACTTGCTAGATAATAGATATCTACATGTACTTAATTAAAATAAAATTCGGGAATCCTATCTATATCAACTAGTGAACCATTGAGGCCCTAAATTACTATGCACACATTGTTATTGTTCTGGTTGAGTCTGAAGTTGTCCTCCTTGTCAAGCCCCCTAAGAGAGGAGATATCCGAATAGATGAGGATGCTGCTGGTCCTAATATATATCTATTAATATGTAGATTTGACAGACAATGTACAATTCAACTCGGGTGCATAGAACCTACGCCCCCAGCTTTTACAGCCTGAATTGTTCATTGCAATGCTTCCATCCAACTGAAATTTTTTTAACTCCAAATCTATTTAGTCATCATTCGTATTTACTTACCTTGAGTTTTGTCATGGCATGTGTACATGTACAACTGTAAATATGTATAAACCAATACACATCTTATTTCATGTTAAATTCATATACATAAAAATGCATTAATTGTAAGACAACATTCAAAAGCACCACATCTTGTTCTTTATTTTAATTTACTTCGAATTATTCTATTTCACAATTGATTACTGCCTTTGTTGCAATTCCATACCTTTCATGCCTCTCTTTGGACCATTGTTAAAGTTGAATGGCCTTTATTGAAAATTTATATCCTTTAATTAGAGTTCTGTTCCTAAGTGAATCGGGGTAAATAACATTTCTAAAGACATGATACAATAGCTTTATCAAACTTTAATTAATTCTCAATCTGTATGTTTTCTATTTATTCACTGTTTTAAGGAAAAGGTTTTTTTTTTTTTTCAAATGTCACAAAATGTTTTGAATAAACTGATAAACACAACAAGCCCAAAGTTACAAAACCATACTCATATTGTAAGAATTATAACTATGTATATTTCCATTTCTAAAGCCCCTAAAGATAGGCCAAGGGACCTAAGTATCTAAATATAGGCCACCATGTGTACGGATGTTTGACCAATGACCTTGAATAACATGGACCGAATAAAGTTGAAGTTCAGAAGTATTTTTAGATTAGTCTTTTTAGATTAGCTCATTTTGTTTAAATAATATTTCACTAAGTACGCTTTTCTTCATTCAAAATATACTGATGAAGTTGGTTATTATTACCATATTTGTATATCTTGTACCATGTGCCAGTGTTTAAAGTATGGACGGGAGGCAAATCGATCTGTTTCAATCCAATGAAATATTTGCCATCGAGCAATATCAATGTTGATAAGATAATCCATGTTAATTCTTTGAGTGAAACTTAACTTTAAAAAACTGGAAATTATGATAAAATATTTCATAATACAGAAAAATAAATCGGATACTTTCATCACCCACCTTTCACTTTCATTGATGCATAGAAAAGGGGAGATAACCCGTAAACC
Organism: Saccostrea cuccullata; assembly: GCF_032062105.1. Lineage (NCBI taxonomy): Eukaryota > Metazoa > Mollusca > Bivalvia > Ostreida > Ostreidae > Saccostrea > Saccostrea cuccullata. The sequence continues at coordinate 168,391 of NW_026926399.1, forward strand.
TAGTGACTAAGTACTGACACTGTATGGATGGATAAATAAATTCCGGCTTATCTCATTTATTCGATTTTTCACTAAAAGGAGGTGAATGATGGCATATAATTAAAGGATAGAGCTTTGATAACGACGCATATTGTGAGATGAACTCAAATATGCGGAAATATTGTAGAACCTCATTTACCATTAATTGCATGGTTTGAGTGAATAAATTGTATAGTGAAAATGAGTCTTTGAAAAGTTCCTCTGCTCCTGGGTATTAAGTAGATAAGCTCTCTATATAGCTATGATGAGCAACGAATCTTCTTCCAGAATTGTAAATTTCAAGGTCCCTGGATAAGGGATACCATTGGGGGTTGGGGATGGGGTGGGGGGGGGGGTACTTTAATTATATTCTGAAAATGAATTAATGCTTTGAAATCTTCTATATGGCATAAGTCAAACATTTATCATGAGCAAGTGTGCCTTTTCCAACTTTGTAAAATGTGTGGCCCTGGAGTCAGGGGTTCTTGTAGGATGGGGACACTTACTGATTATTGCTGAATATTACTGATAAATTGAAATGCATCATTTTGTTCCCCTACTCTGCCTATGGCTATTAAATTACCAAAGTAAGCATGCTTAATGTATTAGCTCTGATGAGCAATGGTGCCTCTTTCAAAATTGTGAATGTCATGGCCTCTAGTTTAAAAATGAACCAAATTTAGTGGTTGGAAAATTGTTGCAACTTGTTGAACGTTAGGCTTAATTAAACACAAGGCTGCTCTATAATGTATATACTATAGACTTGTGTCTTTCACTTATAAACGATTTTCAATTGCCAATAGATACGTGACTAATTAATTAGTCATGTACTCACTGGCAATTGAAAATTGTTAATTAGTAAAAGACACTAGTATATTAAACATCACTGAATGAAAGATGCTACGATATAATATGTACTCTTTTTTCCTCTTCTATATACTGAAAGGAAAAAGAAACGCATAAGAACATAATATGGGAAAATTTTTTGACTATGTAGCTGACAATTATGAAAATTGGTCAGATGTGAATTTTGGTTACTTTGCACTATAATCTCTAGTCAAAACTACTCAACCATGAAATGTATGGTGTCACGTAGGGGCAATGATAAAAAGTCAAAAAAACGTGCATGTTGATGATGATAATTTTGTGATAAAATTTTGTAGTGCCATACGATGCATTAAAGTTATAGACATCGTTTTTGCATTTTTGCAGTCAGTATAAATTTCTTGCAATCGTTGTATGGCTGACGGAAACTACTTTGAGTAATTGAATTCAATATTGCATAAGTGAGTAAAAAAGCAAAAACATGCTGCTGTACAGATTGTTTTCAACTTTTCAACTAAATAAAAGGGTTTTTTTTGGTTGTCAGAGAGTTTACTTAAAATGTCTCCAACCAACCATGACGGTGACTTTGGCGCGTAATAGCGTCCTTTTCATCAAACCACCTCGATTATTGTCAAGGCATTATCACTTAAACTGATATTTATACAGCAGACAATCATTTTTTTCACCCTAAACTGACAGAAACTCTCCGCACTAATTTGGGCCGCGAGCTTGGCAACTTTACCGTCGATTTTACTCTCAAACGTGCGCGTCGTTTGCGTGATTTTTTAAAGCATGTTTACACTGGAGAAATGTAGCTAGTGTTTGTCGAGACTTTTTTACAAACATTCACGTGTACCAAACCTGCTGGGTTCTGTACATTCTATCCTAAATCGAAAGTTCGTGGGATTCGATTGGGCGGGGGGATTTGTTGGCTTTGGAATAATACAGCTAATCTCAGCCATTAAGACTACCGTCGCAAGGGTTGAATAATAATGCTATAATATGGCAAGCCCTTTTACTATTTATTCGTAAAATATCATGAATATGTCGAAATTTAAGAAATACTTTAATGTTCCGTGAATAAAAAGCTTACTTCCGGTAAAGGGAGAAGTCATTTCAAATGGAAATTAAATAAAAATAATGAAGAGAGATATCTCTTTGCAATAAAGAGATATCTCTTTTTGCTTGAGAGATATCTCTTTCACTTTTAGAGATATCTCTTAAGATAAACTTAGAGAGATAACTCTTTTACTTTAAGAGATATCTCTTTAACTTGGAAAGATATCTCTCTAGGTGAAAGAGATATCTCTCTGGGTGAAAGAGATATCTCTCTGGGTAAAAGAGATATCTCTTTAACATTCAGAGATATCTCTTTAACGTTCAGAGATATCTCTTTAACGTTCAAAGATATCTCTTTTCACGAAAGAGATATCTCTCAAGGAGAAAGAGATATCTCTTAAGGAAAAGAGATATCTCTTTAAGTATAAGAGATATCTCTCTAACTCTAAGAGATATCTCTTTTTTATAGAGATATCTCTTAAGAATAAGAGATATCTCTTTAAGTTGAGAGATATCTCCATTTTTTAAGAGATATCTCTCTAAAATGAGAGATATCTCTGTAATTTTAAGATAAAATTTATTTTCCGAATAAATAGCAAAAGGGCTTGCCATACAGGTTAGATTTTTTGGAGCAGAATTCGTTGTAAGGAAATCTATGCCCCATCTTAATGAGGGATGCTTGATCAATGTTTTAGCTGGTTTCTTTGTATACCAATTCTTTTTCTAGATGTTGCAGTTTTAACCAAAAAATTACAAGATCAATGTTTTTGTAGCAGGTTAAAGTTTTTGAAGGTCTCTCTACCAACAACAACAACAACAACAACAAAAAACAAAAAAACTATAAGCCCTATATTGACCAAACTTGAGTGCATTAAGGTGAACACTACCAGACTTCATTTGGATTCTGGTGTACACTGTGTATATACATGTACCTATATTGTCCAGATGATTGACCAGATTTTTGGGAGCAGATTCATTCTACAATAACTATAAATATATTTTAAGCAACTTGCATGGATTATATTATATATCTATATCAAAGGAGGCACATTACTAGCCTTTCATCAGATAGTGGATTTAACGTTATTTTCGAGAATCGTTTTATATTTTTTTAAGAAGGTACATTCTTAAGTAACTACATATATAAACATTATGTTGTAATGAAATGAATTCGAAGGTACATTTTTTTGGATTTGATCACATTGACTTGGTGAGTGACCAGACTAAAACTAGAACAGTTCTCCCTAAACCAAACTAGCATGGATGATGTATCAAGGCTTGAGCACAATAAGACTTGCTTTGGATGCTGGATTTGACCTATAATTTTAGGTCACCCGAATCACAACGTAATGAGTTCATTTGTTTGATACCTATATATCGAGGTATCGTTTCCCAGTAGGTGCTATCACAAAAAGGATCCCCCATTGCCTAAGTGTCGAGGATAAGTCTAAAGAACTATATGCGGTATTAACCAACATTTGCCCCCCAAAATCAAACTTTGATGGAGTAATATTTAATTAAGTCCTTAAACAGGGGAGTATATGCTGACTTCAAAGCACTGAATAATTTCATAAGTAATGACGTCATATGTACGTAATGACGTCACAAATATGACGTAAATTTCAGTTTTTTATGAATTTTGCAGAAAAATGTACATATTTCGTCGATATTTTAAATAAAAGTCACCGAGCGCATGTGTGTTCAGGATAAATATTTTGATATAATGTGTAGAATGATAATATCAATGAAATATGTCAATATTGTTCCTGAACACACATGCGCTCTATAAATTTTAAAGCTTAAATTGTTGAAATTTTGTCCATTTTGTCCTCTTTCTGAAAAAGGATATAAAATCGGACTAGTTTATGACGTCATAAAAACAGAAATTGTGAATACACTGCTCTGGAACTATAATATTTTTTGTTAACTTATATTTCTCGTACAATTTATTGAATTCAGCACATTTCAGGAAGTTTTCAAAATTTGACTTTTGTGGGGGCAAACATATGCAATATACCGCATATAGTTCTTTGCAGCCCTCCACCGATAAGATGCGGCATCTCAATATGAATGAAATATTTGCGAAGGACGTTAAATATCAAACAAACAAATAAGTAAACAAGTTATTTTCCAATTTACGTGGATGAAGTCTATTGATAATTTAAAAACAGTTTTGTTGCACTCTAGATCATCAGTACATGTAAATATGTTTTTTTTTTTATTTCTGAACAAGAAGAAACATGAAGATTTGAAAGTATTACTGATTCTAATTTGACTTGTTTTGATGATTGTTAAAGGAGTAGGAAAAAGTATCAACAGGTATCCCTTACCAATTTATTAAATTCTTCAAAATACATTTCAGTAATAACTACCTTCCGTCATGAAATTAAAATGCACTTTCCATACTCTAACTGTTTTGTCATGCTGTGAATTTTGATTTATTGAGTGGGAGTAAATACTAAATTTACAACATGACAACTTGTGATTTTTTTATTTCCTGCCACTCGGTAAATTCAAGATATACAACATGACAGTATTCTGCAACTTCATTTACTAAAAACATGTATTGTATATCAGGATCTAGCTGCAATAATGTAGCCCTCTCCGATTTTTTTTTTTTTTTTTTTTTTTTTTTTTTGGGAGAGGGCTACAACTCCTTAGGATCTCTGTAATGGTGCAAGATGCGGCAGTGGATCACTCCCGCACGGATTTCGGCTCAAATTATCAGTAAACGGCTAATTCACTATCATCTCTTACCTGGAATCCAAAAATGTAATTATGCAAAGCATAAATCGATCCAAAAATATTCACAACGATCCTGCATCATCCATATATCGGTTATTTTTCGTGTATGTCAACAGCACAACTTGAATTTATCCGCCATGTTTACTGACCTTGATGGATTGTATTTTGGGACAGCCAATGAGAATTTAGGTTCTATAGGAGCGGATCTACTAGGAATTCCCTTATTTTAAGCATACGTATCGCTGTTTGCGCAAAAATAACACTTGAAATGGTTTTATTTATCGATGTTTTTATGATATATTTCAGCACAGTCGTTTATAAACTTCAACATTTGCTTTATTTAGTTGTTCTATATTTCAAGCGAAAGTCTCAGTACGTCTCGCGTGAACTGTCATGGCTGCTGAATAATGCAGCTGGGTAAGACCCCAGATAGCATGACTATGTTGGGCCAACTTTCGGTAAAGGTTGTATGGTTGGCGTTGGGGGAACAACGTTGGGCCAACGTTGGACCAATGTTACAAAGTCAACCTTCTCGACCATGACGGAATTCCTATGTTGGCCCAACGTTGGTCCAACGTAAGCAACTTCCATTCAATTTAGTTTCCAAGGAAGGAAGGATCCTGGCGTTGGTCCAACGTTGGACCAATGATTATAATACACCCTTAAAGAAAATGTATTTACAAGTAGGTAGTAGTATGTTGGCCCAATGTTGGCCCGATGTTTGTAATACACCCTTAAAGAATGTGTCTTATCAAGTTGGTAGTATTATGTTGGCCCAACGTTGGCCCATTGTTTGTAATATAACCTTAAAGAACGTGTCCTATCAAGTTGGTAGTAGTATGTTGGCCCAACATTGGCACAATGTTTGTTATACATCCTTAAAGAAAGTGCCTTATCAAGTTGGAAGTAAATTTTCCCCCAACGTTGGCCCGATGTTTCTAATACACCCTTAAAGAAAATGTCTAATTAAGTTGGTAGTATTATGTTGGCCGAACGTTGGCCCATTGTTTGTAATACACCCTTAAAGAATGTGTCCTATCAAGTCGGTAGTAGTATGTTGGCCCAACGTTGTCCCATTGTTTGTAATACACCCTTAAAGAACGTGTCCTATCAAGTTGGTAGTAGTATGTTGGCCCAACGTTGGCACAATGTTTGTAATGCACCCTTAAAGAACGTGTCCTATCAAGTTGGTAGTAGTATGTTGGCCCAACGTTGGCACAATGTTTGTAATACACACAAGTGTTATTTTGTTTAGGTGTTTCAAAGATGGGATATTTATATTGGGCCAAAGCTGGCCCAGTTATTATACTGCCAACTAATTGATGTCAATTTTATAATTAGCTGCTGAGCTTTACGTTGTGACAACGTTGGCACATTCTGAAATAATTAAGAGGACTTTCTATGTCCATGCTTATCATTGGATGACTGCTTTTGTTTAGATATGATATTTTCAACATTTTAGCTTTGCACTTAAGTGATCACAGCACAAAAGAGTGTTTGTTCTATTTTTTAAATTGTATTTATGCTTATTTATTTGTAATAACCCAGATAGCAGGACATCGATGGCCAATCTTAAATTATGGTTTTATTATCTATGTTGGGTTACCTTGATTGAGCCAACAATGGCCCAACATGGAATATTGATCGTTGGTCATGTATAATGGTGCGCAAATGTTGGGCTAACTATTGGCATTATATCATAAAACTATTATCATGAGAGAAAATATTTGTTTGGGGATTGGTATCGGCCCTACGTTGGCCCAATATACCATGAATCTGACCGAGCATCATGGGTAGACAACAACCGGGCTACTTGTAATATTCGCGCCATTTTTAATCTGACACGAGCGAGCGTAACGAGACTGATACCTTGCATATCTGCATCCACTTTGTAAGTATTAATAATATGTTTGCCTCGGCACAGCTGAATTAACGTTTAGTTTTTAAACAATATCATGTACAAATCTGTGTACAGCAGACACGGGGAAGTGCAGAGGCCAGGTGCTGTTGAGTCAACACTGTACGATAGCATGCTAACATTGGACCAACGTTGGGCCAATGTAATCGGTTACATCGGGCCAATGTTGGCAAATGACAATGAACCAATTTAAGTTTGCTCATCGGCCTAATGTTGGCCTGATATGTTTGGCCAACGTTGGCCCAATGTAGAGTGTTATTTCTACAGATATTGGCCCAACGTTGCGCCAACATTGGCCCAATGAATGCGACAATGTTGGCGAAACGTCAACAAGAACACTGGGCCGATGTTGGCAAATGACGTTGGCCCAGTGTCATTTTGCTCCTTGGCCCAATGTTGGCCCGATATATTGGACCAACATTGGGCCAATGTGTATAAACATTTAATTGTTACAAATCTGTATATTAACAAATCTGATCGTCTCTACAATAAGAAATAAATCTACAACCAATCCTACTTGAAAATACAAGCTAGCTAAAATAAATTTAAAATTCTTATAATTTATCAAAACAAAATAAATTATCAGTGATTAAATTTTTTGTTTCTATACAAGAAAAATAAATGAAAGTATAGAAAACAATAAATAATCTGCCCCTTATTTAGATTGAAATTTGTGTCTAGTAGAATAAATTTCCGATGTCTACCACTTAATTTACTTAATATATAAACTTAACGTCGAGTACATGATCAAACATTTTGAAAATGTTGAACTTGTTGAAGTTAAAACAAAATTTATTCAGTGCTAAACATAAATTGGGTTCTTTCATTTAAAATTTGTTCAGTGTAACGACAAATTTTCAATACATGTATTTTATATGGGGCAACATTGAATCAAAATCGTTGTGATGATGATGATCAAGCGTATAAATGCATAAATGCCTTCATCACGCAAGCTAATCACTTAATCACACCATGAAACAAAAAAGACGGTTATTCCTTAATTGACAGCTTAAACATATAGTGATATACTTGTAAATTTAATCGTATGTTTACTCTTTACTGAGAAAAGTAACAAATGTATTAAGTACCAAATACTACAATTTTAGTGCTACTGGAGATTCTAAAAAGACATTGAGAACACAATCAAAGAATAACTAAGGTGTGCCAAGGACAGGGATGGGGAGGAAGAAACGGACAGAGAGGAAAAGAAGGGGAAGGAGGAGACTTGGGAGAGAGAAGAGGAGACTTAGTAAAGGGATCAGATGGAAAGTGACAGTGCCTAACTTTTTCTGTAATATAGTGTGACATACCTGTAGTTCTACCCTTTTCTGTGTCTGTTTGTCGGTTACAAACACGATGCAGATGCCAGAAACATTTTTTGTGTAAGTAAACAAAATGACGGGATTCATTTTAGTATTATTTTAAGGACAGAAGGGCTTTGTTTATTTGTTAGACGTGCTTATTGATACCTGTAATTTACTGAACTTACAAGTGCATAAATTTACATCAGAGAGGGAGTATAGGTCATGTAACCCTACATGTATCGCTTGAAGTGAGCATCAACTTTTAGTTCTTTATTAATGTTTTCTTCATGCACTGAGCAATTAAATTATAGTATGTTATAATTTAATTATATATTTTGATTTAATTAATGTAGCGCTACTTACAATGCAATACTTGTTGATAGCAAGTCTATGAGATATTGAGAATATGTATTAAACTATTAATCTAGCATATATAGCATATAGAGATACAGAAGTATTAAAAGGCTTTTACCATTAAACTGTACACAAAACTAGTATAACCTTATTGTATATATTTGTTTGTCAATTTTGAGGACAAATGGCCAACCAGTGAAGAGCAAATGAGTTGTCATGATGGAGAGCCAATAAGATACAAACCAACGTTGGCCCAAAAATGACGTTTGCCTAATATTTAAAGAATAAGTGGCCCAACAATGGCTCAATAATATCCGTTCGTTGGTCCAACAATAAGCCAACAAGTTGGTCTGATTAAGGGCCGATGAGCAAATTACCGTTGGCCCAACATTAATTGCTTACAATGGCCCAACTGTACAAAAATGACGTATGCCCAACATTGAAAAAATACATTGGCCCAACAGTGGCCCAATATTAACTGTAACATTGGCCCAACAATAAGCCGACAAGTTGGGTTGATTAAGGGCCGATGAGCAAATTACCGTTGGCCCAACATTAATTGCTTACAATGGCCCAATTGTACAAAAATGACGTTTGCCCAATATTGAAATAATACATTGGCCCAACAGTGGCCCAATATTAACTGTTACATTGGCCCAACAATAAGCCAACAAGTTGGTTTGATTAAGGGCCGATGAGCAAATTACCGATGGCCCAATGTTGAATGCAAACGGTGGCCCAACATAAGGAGCATTGTTGGCCCAACAAAGGTCCAATAACATCCTGCTATCTGGGACACAGATTTATTTTACATGGTTTTCGAGTTTAACAGGCTATGTTGTTGACAGTGAATAAAAAATCCGTCTTATAAGAAGTAAGTTTAATGTAAAAATAATAAATTTTGCCTTCAATCGCCCGTATCAAAAAAATATATTTGCACCATTACGGAGATGCGATGGAATTGTAGCCCTCTCCAGAAAATATCAGATACAAAAAATCGGAGAGGGCTACATTATTGCAGCTAATCAGGATCTAGTAATCACTATATAGCGAGTCCTTTTCTTCACTCCTTTTAAAATGTATGTTTTTATATAAGGTTTCAGGAGAATTATGAAATGCATCCCATGTCGACGGTTCACACCTTTAGCCCTATGACTCCAGAGGTGGGATCAGGTTTTATTAGGAGTATGAAATGTATCCCATGTCAACTGGTCACACTTGTAGTCTTATGCAAGAGGAACTTGAGATGCACTGTTCTACCGAATATTTAAGGTTTAGGCAAATGGAAATCAGATTCATGAAAAGTCTAAAGAATTTTAAGAAGAAAATGTGTAATCACATTTTTTTTCGTAGATCTTTAATATTCAGACTTTATCCTGAATTCTATACAATGAAATATATAGAAATAACGAAGAGTATTCAAGCCTAAAAGTCCATTAAACAATATAAAATTAAAGCAAGCACACACGAACGTCAAAAAATCAGAGATGGAATCAGGTGCCATGGAGGAATGAGCATCTCCTGCCGACCGGTCACACCCGCCGTGCTCTTTGTCATGCTCAGGGAATAACGAAAAAATTCGTCGACAAGTCACATTGTATATAATGGCCGAACATTAGGTATGAAAAATGACAGTCAGCATTCGATTTAACGATAAATTATATTTTCTGACAAGGTCATTGTGTCGACCAAAGAACTTCAAAATGATTTTAAACTTTAAATTTATTCACGGGTATAGGAGGAGTTGCGGATAAGAGATGAGTACCTCTCAATATTACAGAAAGAAATGACCGTGTACATGTTTTGCTGCGGTAAACCTAAAATATATGCCCGATCCAAAAGGAAAATAGGATATGCACAACGACACTATATAAAAAAACTCTCTGATAGTCTCATTAAATTTCCTTCTGTAGTATAAGAGAAGTTGCGGACAAGAGATGGATAGCCCAAAGCGTAACAGACGGACGGACATCCTGATCACTATACATGTATACCCTACCTTCAAGTGGGTTGTATAATAATAGAGACTCTGGAGAATACCACACTTACTTCAGATTTGGATATATTAAATATACTTTCATAAAAATTAGTAAGGAGCTAGCAATTATATATTACATATATTACAAACTGAACGACTCCATACTTATTTTGTAACAATCAAATTTCACCTGCATAAAGTGTTAATGTCTCCAAACTGAATCGACAAACAAGAGCATGTTCACAGATTAAAATGACCACTGAGTCCTTTTTTCTATTATTAAATTGACCACATGTGATAAACAGAGGGCTCACGGTGGGCGTTACCTATCGACAGGGGATGCTTGGTCCTCCTAGGCACCCGATCCGACCTCTGCAGTTTCCAGATGTCCGTGATTTTGTCGTGTTCATGTTAACAGTTTTAAGAGATTTCTCACAATTCGTTGTCTTCTTTCTTTTTTTCATAAAATATAATATAGTCTTGAAATGAAAAAAAAAACAAAAAAAAAAACAAAAAAAAACAAAACAAAACAGCAATACGCTTGGCACTTAAAGATTAATTTTATTTTTGAAAATAGGAATTATTTGAGATAAAGTACGATTAATTTAAAAGAATATACAGAACGTTTTCTCCGACAATTCGTTATTATTATTTTTTTTATTTAATTGAGTCATTCTTGTTTTAATGGATTTATAATCAATAATGTTCTTTAATGTTTTCTAAAATTTTGGTGATATTAATTTAACTGTCAGTTCATTTGCTTTCTTTAATTGATTCAATAAATATTTATTACTCGTTATATAAGCGTCTAATTTATTGAATTACATACTGTTGATAGCACATGTATAGTATCAAGATCCTATGATCTTATTCAAGCAATAGAAAAAAAATCCGATTTACAATAATAACTTGCGATGGCATTCGAATACGAAATTACTGCAGACAGAATGATGTGCTAATCGTAAAAAAATACTCAATGATAGTTGGTGGTAATATTTTGTCAAGTAAGCGCTATTTATATATATAAAGAGGTCAGTAATCCTCTATTTATGTAAAATTAAACTGCATAAAAAAAATTAATCAAAAATATTTGAAAAAAAAATTGAAACATGCTTGAGTTATATGTATATCAAACATAAATAATATCTAATAATACATGCAGGTTGCTTTAAAATATAATTTGATTGACGACTTTAGAGGACAGAAGGGATAAAAAACACAATGAAAATAGCTACACAATAACCTTACTTCTCTATAGCTACACAATAACCTTAACAGTGCTCAAATATGAAATATGGAGATAACAAACAGAATTCAAGCTAAAACAATGCCAACCAAAAGTAGACCAAAAACGGACCGTTAAACTTCAGAGATGGGATCAAGTGCCATGGAGGAGTCAGCATCCCTTGTCGACCGTTACACAAGCTGTGTATCCTTGTCATAATAAAGGCAAATTGAAAGATCCGTAGACAATTTAGTGTGTAGAAATGTTCTAACAGTAGGTATACAAAGAGCTAACAACCAAGCTCTATGATAAACGTCAACTTTCCTTACTTGTGCAGCAATATACCTTTATCACCTGCATACAGAGTATATATATCTCTCAGTTGATTCGATACGCAATAGGATGTGCTCTACGTACGTACAATTTCTAAAACGATGTGATTTTTGGACAAACAAGTTATGAAACAAGAATATCTGCAGTCTCGTCATCATTTCGTAAGTTCTATGGTCGATAAAATGACCTTGTCAGCAAATACAATTTACCATTGAGTCAAATGCTGACAGACGTTTTTGTTACTTATTTTAGTCTATAATTTATACACTGAATTGACTGCGGATTTTTCCGTTATTTCCCGATCATGACAAGGAGCACGCGGCGGATGTTACCGGTCAGCAGGGGATGCTCACTCCTCCATGGCACCTGATCCCACCTCTGATGTTTTGAAGATCCGTGTTTTCTCTGTTCCTTTTTTGTATTTTTTAATGGACTTTTGATCTTGAATACTGTTCCTTATCTTCATATGTTTCATTAGCCAGTATTGAAGTAAATGATATAATCATGCATATACTGATTATTATTTTCCGACCGAGTAACCAGCTAACCGGTTACCAACTGCTATCACTAATAAGAATACTATGGATATCTCTTTTCCTGAATATCCTTGAATATTTTCAAGTCATAGTCAGCTACATCGTCACAAACTACGGCCAGAAATTATAACATTCATTTTTAGTCATTTTTCTCTCTATTCTCAAGTAATTGTTCGTCTGTGCATCGAGTTAAATTTACTTTAATTAATATAGTGGTCTACTGTTTTTTTTAGTACAAGACGAAAAAAATAAAACTCTCAGCTTAATAAATACCAACTTTTGATCTAAAGGGTCTGCTATAGAGCGTTTTTATTAATGATAAAAACGACTGCACAAACAATAAAAGGAATGGATTCTATTATATCTTTACAAAACATGATTAGATGTGCTACCAAGTCTTACAAATTCCATGTACAGATATAGATATGCGTATAATTGTCATGAATGCGGAATTGTAAAAGATAGAAAGGGTAAATTTAAGAGATAATTTAATAGGAAACAAGGGACTCATTTCGTTTTAAATATCATTCCAGGCGTACAGATGCTGTGCAACAGATTCCGTGGCAGGAATTATAACTGACAGACGAACATTTCTGGCTAGCGATTTCTTGTCTGAAACATTGTGTAAGATTATGTCTTTGGGGACGTTTAAGATAAAGAAACATGATACTGACTGGCAAATTAAAACCAATAGATTTTCTCAGACCGCATTTCCAACTTCCTGCATGAGATGTGTGATACATAGTCTTACATCAGTTGGTAATTCAATATTCGTAGCTTGCTCGTATATGTCGTTGTGCAATTCGTTGTGGAATTAAAAAACCCCTCTATTTCCGCAAAACTGCTTCAGTGGGTTAAAAAAGGATGTCAGCTGGAAGTCAGAAGTATTGCTTTATAATTTGACCTATTGGTAAATGTTTCCATAGATTTTAAAACCCTTTTAAATCTAAGTGTCAAGCTAAATATTTCGTTGAAACCTCAATGCCTCTGTTCAGGTTCTTCTCTTGAAAGTTTTATAGTTTACTGTGGGCGTCTGATCATTATATGTCATTCCGGGAGAGGCTCAGCACTTTGTGAAATGATTGCACTTCCGAGTACAGCTGGTTCTTGAAATCTGAAATATTCAGAGATAACGAGCAACTTCCAGTAAAACAATACAATTCAGGAGAAGAGCAAACACAAACGTCCCTTATATCAATGGTGGGATCAGGTGCCATGAAGAAGCAAGACTACCCCCCGACGACGACATTCCCTTGATGTTTGCTCCTTGTAATGATCGGGAAAACCAGTAGATAAGATTATGTTTTCATGTATCGAATGAATGTGAGATATAAACCCTTTATGCACGTGATAAGGGGTTTTTTTTAATTGCATAAGCAAGGGAAGTTAACGATAGAAAAGATAATCATCAGTTTTTCATAAAATTTTGTTGTTAGGTTACCATTAACGTCTTTTTTCTTTAAAATAAATATCTAATCTAAAATCTAAACCATATAAGCTTAAAGAGGCTGGGGGTTGCAGCCATTTTCAGTTTAAAAGAAGAGCTCCATATAAAGAGATACAAAAATGATCAAAGAGGCTGGGGGTGGCAGCCATTTCAGTTTAAAAGAAGAGCTCCATATAAAGAGATACAAAAATGATCAAATTTTAAAACTTAAATGTATGAATTTTTTCTTTGCCAAATGATAGTTGACAGCTTAAGATACCATGTCTAAAAAATTAGATTAATCTGGTGGTTAATTTGTGGTTAATTTGTTGACCCCCCAGCCTCCTTAATATCCAAATATGATAAATACGTTAGTATCAGACTCTGTGGTAACGTAAGTTCACGCTCAATGAGATATATTGAGACGACTTATGATTAATACATGTAAAACTTCGTTGATTGAAATTGTTTCAAATGTCGAGTTAATACCAATGTTTTTTTTTATATCTAAGGTTTTGAATACATTCTGCTTCATGTAAATACAAATATAGCTTAGAACTGCTAATAATGGAGTAAGTAGCTATGAACATTTTACTGGATTGTTAAAAGATCCGAAACTCGTGTATCGTTTTAGTACTGTGTTCCCACAAATTTTATTAAAATAGAAAATTTGGTGTTATGACTATTAATAGCCATAACACCAAATTTTCTATTTTAATAAAAATTTGTGGGAAGACAGTACTTCTGTGTACAATCAGAATGTTTTTTTAACCCAATGTCAATGTACGTTAATTTACGACGTCCATTTTTATTGAAAAAAGCTGTCTATGATGTCAAAAAGCTGGACTTAAATTTTTTGTGGAAAATGGTTGTACGTTTTGATGTTTCAAATGTTTAGGTAAAATTTGTATATAAAGTGTTTAAAATATAAAGGATATATACCCTGTCTATTCTCTTTGTGATGAGTTGCAATACATATCATATTTAATTTCATTCGAGCCAACAAGCGAATGTTACCATATGTATAAAATAAAATGGCAAACAATAACATTTTGAATATATACTTGTACCTTTCTTTTGTATTCATATGAAGCAGAATTTGTCCAAAATCTTATGCGTGAAAATAAGAAAACACCTGCTGTGGCCTTCAACTCGACATTTAGATATATCGACGATGTTGTCAATTAACAATTGTAATTTCGATTCTTATGTCGATACGATATATCCTGGTGAACTAAAAAATACCACAGAGTGTGGCACATCTGTTTTATATTTAGATATTTTACTTTAAAAAGACGCTAATGGTAATCTAACAACCAAGCTCTATGATAAACGTGATGACTTTAACTTTTCTATCGTCAACTTCCCTTACTTATGCAGCAATAAACCTTCATCACCTGCACACGGAGTTTACATATCTCAGTTGGTTAGATACGCAAGAGCATGCTCTTCGTATGAACAATTTCTACAACGAGTCAAATTATTGACAAACAAGTTGATGAAACAAGAATTTTAGCAGTCTCGTTTAAAGTCATCATTTCTTAAGTTCTATGGTCGATACAATATCCTTGTCAGCAATTACAATTTATCATTAAGTCAAATGCTGATTGACGTTTTTCAAACTGATTGTTAGTCCATTATTTATACACTGATGACGACGGATCTTTTCCGTTATTTCCCAATTATGACAAGATGCAAGCGGCGGACATGACCGGTCGGCAGGGGATGCTCACTCCTCCATGGCACTTATCCCAACTCTGATGTTTTGGAGGTCCGTGTTTGCTCCGCTCCTATTTTGTATTGTTTTATGGACTTTTGATCTTGAATATTGTTCGTTATCTCCATATGGTTTATTCAAGTGAATTGAAATTATATTTATGTAAATTATACTATTTATACAATTATACGATGATATTTAATTCATTTGAAGGTAGCTACAATTGATTTGAAGATAGAGGTACAAATAATTGAAGATATCATAGTACTAAAACATCAGAATATACCGGGTACATTGATTTGGCGTTTCGTGGTATTGTTTAAGTCTGCTTCTTGTTATATAGAATGTTGAGAAATAATTTATACTAGTATATAGATATAAATTGAACATTTCCTGATGATTCCCATCATAAGGAACATCTGTTTACATTCTTAGGGATGGATGACGAGTAAATCGACACAAAGTCATTATAAAAGAGAACCAATACGAGCTAGTTTACGGCTAATGACTTCACAGGAGAACGTTCTACTAATTAACTCAATTCTATAAAAAAAAATATTACCTTCAAAGGTTGGTACAATGCTCTTCCTTTCCGTAGAAGAAAAAGAAAAAAAACTGACATGGAGTGAATGGCATTAAGGTAACAGACCTACTTTTTCTTTCATCTAAAAAGGTTTTGCAGTCTTGAAAAGGTATATTTCGTCATCATAATAATGATATTATGTATTTACTTTGGAGTCTTCTTTGTTTGTAGAGGGCGAATGCCCGTGGGTTTCTTTGGTGGTCTTTACCCAAGAGTTTACCGCATTAAAAATAATGGTTTTGTCAACATCAGATTCTTCAGTATACTCGTTTTTTTTTTTTTTCTACATAATAAACATGAACAAATAAAATATATATGGCCACGAATAGTGGCGGCCACGCGTGGAAATGATTCCACTTATGACCATGTGTACTTTTATCTTAACCTTTTTTAAATTTTTTTTTTTGACATTCAAAAGTAATATTTGAATAATGATTACTTTTATTTTCATATAACTTGATATATAAAAAATAATACGTGTACAACAAAAATAATTTGGCAGCAAGTCTTTTATGATATGATACAACTTCTCCTCTTTCGCGTGGAATTGTCTGAATTTTCCGATGAGGTTGACCCAAGTCTCCGTCGTATGGGAAGTGGTGTTTTACTGAAACCCAAATTTGTCTGTCGGAGAATTTCTTTGAATATCCCTGTTATATTTATACCGTCTTTTGCTGAAGCTTCCACATAGCTATTTTCCCAGTCAAAACAAACAATGGATTCGGCTGTCTCTTTCATAATTACTCTATTTTCTTCTGAAATGTCCGATTTGTTTCCAACAACGACTATTGGCACGGTTTCACCTTTTCGTTCAGCTAAAATAATGTCCCTTAAATATTTTACTCCTTGAAATGAGGACTCATCGTCTATCGAATATACTAATACAAAAGCATCACTCGTTGAAATAGCCAGTCTGCGCATGGCCGGAAATGAGTGTGCACCTGCGGTGTCCAAAATGTCCAGAATTAGTTCCCGGCCGTCCACGGTGTATTCTCCTCGGTGAAACTCCTCCACGGTTTCTTTGTACTCACTGATGAAGCGGTCGTACAGGAACTGGGAAATTATGCAACTCTTGCCTACCCCGGCGGCGCCCATGATGGTCAATCTATAATGTAATTTGTCGTCCAAGTCGCCATTCCAGTCTGGTAGACTTTGTGAGCGACCTATTTTACGATTGTTCATTGTCACCTTTCTAAACAGAGAAAAATATAGATAAGTATAAATAAGTGAAATCAAGTAAAATTGTGATTAACTTCAGTCCATGCATATACAAAACTGACAAAACATATGGATTTTGAACACGGTCATTACAGGTATTTATCTATATAACTTCTATAATCAGGGTCCTATATAGTAAGTATATAGAGCATGAAGCAGTGTATGATTCACAACAATATCAAGTATTTTTTCGATCATATAAAAGCACTATGCATTAAAAGAAAAACTTTTTTTTCATCGAAACTGCCATGGTTTCCTCTAAAAATCATGTGTAAAGAGAGTACTTACTGGTGTTGTTTATCTGAAGTCGTGATTGCTGACTGATGTAAAGTGAGAGCAGACCAATATTTATACTAAAAAGGACTTCAGTGGTATCGATTGATAACAGGGGAGGAGTTAGGAATCCAGAGCAATTAGCAGGCAAATTTTCACTTTTAGTATTTCTCTTTTAGAGCCTAGACTCTAGATCTTTATAATATCTATGTTAGGATAAAGTGTATTTGATAGCAAAAGGCTTTAAAATGATATTCCAAGGTATTTTAAATCAGTATTATGTAAAAAAAAAAAATTTTATCAATGCTTTGTAAAAAAAAATTAAAATTTTTCCTTGAGTGACCAAATATGAATATTTTGTATTCTCGAGTCCTTGATGCTAGAAAGTTTAAGAAAGTTGATTTTGTTTATTAAATGTCCCTACAAGAGCATTTCACTAATACATGTATTACTACGCTACCACGTACCGATTGAGGGCTAACATCCAATACTAACAACCGTTGAGTAGTATAGAGATTTTTTTGTGCCAGCACATACTTAGACATGGAACCTCGGTTTATAAGACCTCATCCGAAAGTCCTGTCTTCACTTTCTGTAGCTGAACTCGAACCAGCGACTCTAGAACAAACCCTCTAACGTCTGCGAAGCAGTCGAACTGAAATATTATGAAAAATCTAAACATAACAGTAGAAAATTATAGCAAATGGCTTTTATAAAATAACTAGTCATTATATACACGCTGAATTGTCGGATGATTATTCCCCTTACATCTCAGTCATGACAAGGAACACACGCGCGGCTGGTGTGACCGATCAGAAGGAGATGCTCATTTTCCACGAAACCTGATCCCACCTCTGAGGCTTTAGGGGTCCGCAATTTTGTATTGTTGAATGGACTTTTGAGCTTGAATACTGCCCTGTATCCTCATATATTTCCTGTTGATTGTTCACAGTCCAGTGTGTGAGGAGGCTACTGACCTTCACCTAGGGAGTTCAGGGTCTCTCCGGGAAAATATTTCACAATTTTCCGGGAAAATATTTCACAATTTTCCGGGAAAATATTTCACAATTTAGAAACTAAAACATACGCTTTGGGTAAATTGGAAATAAAATTGAAATCTAGACATGTTTTTAATTTTTATTGATTCCCACAATAGAGTACGATATACTATTGTAATTTAGCTTCCAACATAAAGATATTTCATATTCAAGATTTTAACGTTTTTTTTTTAATCTTTCACGGTAGCCAGTGGAAGGATATTATCTTTGCGACTGAAAGGCCAAAGTCCGATTCTCACGCTGTGTCAAAACTGAGAATTAAACATAGATAGTGAAAAGAACGCCTTATGCCACGATAGGAGTTGGCGCGATAAAGAACCTGCAGCACCCCTTAATTTGAGTGAAGATTTGTAGAATGGAGGGATAAGCAACAATCAGGATTGAATGTTTGTGTAAAAGTATGGATATCGCTCTTTATTTCTAGGCACAGATTCTAGAGCTGCTATTTAGATGTATCTGCTTTTTGAAAAAAAAAATTGTTTTCAAATATTGCAATCGATATTTAATTTACTTAAATTCAAGATAAACGATCTAACACACTTTAAGAACACTATTAAACACAATTTAGGTTTCAATACCAATACCGCAATCCTGAATTATATAATTGCTCTGTCTTTTTTTTTTATTCTGTGTACCGTAACGTGTTTACATACTTTATTTTCGTACAAGTATATGTCCTCTTTTTAGAATTTTTCAGTTCTAATATGGCAACCTCAACTTTTCACATTTTCAACTTTTTAAGAATATTTCCAATGCATTTGTGAGCAAACTTCGTCATGAGCTTTGGTGAAGGGAAATTAAAATTGTTAAAATTGTAGTTGACATATTCGAAAGGGGAGATAATCGAAGAAAAGACAAAAATAGGGTGAAATTCATTAAAAAATCTTCTTCTCAAATTAACCAATCAAAAAAGCTGAAATTTTGATTACTCCCCTTTATTATGTTTTACTATAAATTGTTGAATATATTCATATCTAATGGGTTATTTGCTTAAATGATAATGGGGAAAAAAAGATATATTTTAAAAAGAAATATATAGGAAAAATACATTATAGAAAATATATATAAATTCTTATTTTTCCTAATTAAACAAAACTTATAAATAGAATATTATATGGTAGTGTAGATTCTGAATTGTTCAAATCATAACCCCCGGACATTTTTCTAATAAGAACATTGATGGGGAATCAAAGTTTTATATGAAATATATAGGGAAATTTCTTTGAAAATCTTCTTCTCAAGAACCACTTTTATAATTTTTGAATATATAAAAAATTGGAAGCATCCTACCATATGTGTGATTCTAAACTGTTCAATAAAAAACATCATGATTTTTTTGCTTTGTTTTTGGTTGTCAAGAAATTTTTAGAAATATATAGGAAACATCTTTGAAAATCTTCTTCCAAGAACCACTGGGCCAGAAATGAAACTTATGGAAGCATTATGGATAGTGAATATTTTAAATTATACAAATCATGACCCCCGGGGGTTTCCTTTTAAATAATTATCGAATATAGTTTTACATAGAAATATATAGAACAACTCTATAAAAATCTTCTTCTCAAGAACCACTGTGCCTGAAAAGCTGATAATATTATATAGAAAACAGTAACTTTATGCTTATATCCATTCAAAAATAACTTCCAATTACCATGATAACCCCTATTTTTCGAGATTGGGGTGGGGCCACAATGGGGATTAACAAAGTTTTACATAGAAATACATAGGAAATATCTTTAAAATCTTGTTTCAGAACCATGTGCCAGAAAAGCTGTTTATTGGTTTCATAAACTTGGATAGTGAAGATTTTAAATACCGTGTCACAAACATAGTCCTTTTTGCGGGGCCCGTAGTACTAATTATTACAGAATATATAGGCAACATTTTGAAAATCTTCTTCTCAAGAACCACTGTGTCTGAAAAGCTAAAACTTATTTCAAACCTGAAAAAAATAGTGAAGATTTTAAATTATACAAATCATGAATCCTATTTCGGGGGTGTGAGCGGGGCCACAATGGGGAATCAAAGTTTTACATAGAAATATATAGGAAAAATCTTTACAAAATCTTCTTTAATAGCAACTGTACCAAAACGTGAAACTTATATGGAAGCATCCTGGGGTAGAACATTTTCAAATTGTAAAAAAATTATGGAAAACAGTGGGGAGGGTGGGGTCATCAATAACTGTATTCAACAAGGGGTAAAAGTAGATAAAGGAAATATATATATTCTTTAAATAAATCTCTTATGACATTTAAGAAGCTATTATAAATTAATTAAGCATATCATGGGCCAAAATCTAATATTTCTTTAAAATTCTGTTTTGATAATATATACTTTTTTTCGTTGTAATTTAATCAAGTATATGTCCTCGGTATTGAAATTAGAATTTTTCAGTAAAAAATAATAAATGGCTACCTCATTTATTCAAACCGCCTTTTTTGATTATTTTAAGAATATTTCCAATGCATTTCTGAGCAATTTCGTCATGAGCTTTGGTCAGAATTATTGTCAATGTACGACAAAATTGTAGTTGACTTACTCAATTCACTGCGTCATTATCTCAAGGATCATTGTAAAACTGTAACTAATGCCTCCATAACAAGTTTCTGCATTAGGAAAGAAGCTTACGTCTATCAGCGAAAAGGTCAAACTTGACGATATGTTTTATGAGAACAGCCAATCTATTTGCTTTTTAGACTAGACGTTAATAATCGTAGTGTTTTTTTTCATTAAAGCATTTTTTAAAAACCAAATGTTCACACGCAATAAGAATTAAAGAGAGATCTTTCATTAAAAAAAAAAAGGAAAATAAAAACATTGTCGTGTATGAAAGGCTATCATGTCCACACGCTAAAGCAAACCTAAGATAATTATAAACAGCATTTCCATAAATTTTGCATGCTTTTAGCTATAAACAGAGCATTTAGTCATTAAAATAAAAGAATAGATAACAAGGGCCTTCGAAATAGTTTTACTAAACGACGCAGTCAAATGCTGACTGACGTTTTTTTTATGCTTATTGTCAGTCCATTATATACACACTGAATTGTCGACGGATTTTGTCGTTCAATCATGCTGAGGAGGACACGGCAGATGTGACCGGTCGGCAGGGGATGCTTACTCCTCCATGGCACCTGATCCCACCCTCTGATGTTTTGGAGGTCCGTGTTTGCTCTGCTTCTATATTGTACAGTTTAATGACTTTTAGCTTGAATATTGTTCGTCATCTCCATTTTTTTTATTCACACTTCTTAGTAAGAGAAGTTGAACAGAAGCATTTGTGGGCATAATCATCATCTTATTTAAAAATCCTTCTTGTTCACTTCAATCAACACACATGTAGATTAACGTTTGGCTGAACTGTTTTCATTGGCTGAAAAGGAAATGTCTACCTATTCTTGTATTAACAAATAAAGCGTTGCTGTATTCGTTAGTCAGACTTTAACGTTATAAGACAAGAACTTAAGTTCCATGATTTGTAAGGAAAGCCTTACCGAGTGTACCGTCCCTAAAAGTTAGTAGAACAGAAAGAAGAGCAATGTTCTTACGTTCGGGTTAAACAAAACAGGTGTACCTTCGTACAGTTCTTTTCATGATTAATATTGCTACAAACATTTAATAAGAAATCTGTGAATCAATACAAAGCGACACTCGGTACACGGTCATCATCCTGTTTAAGTAGTTAATGATGAGAATTAGTTTGAAATTCTTTCGTCTTTTATAGGAATCATTAATATTTAATTAGTTATTATTAATGGAAGATAACTGTCTTTTTTGACAAGTCATTGACTGTCGTCTGTCTCCTGGTGGAGTTCAACGAATCATATTTGATCTGATATCAAAAACCTTATATTGAAATAAATATCTTTGTTGCAAGACAGTGAGTTCAGTGATTTGAATTTTCATCTTGACATATGTAAATATATTTGGAAAATCTAAAATTGCCTCGCAGAGATTGGGTTCAGTGGCCATGATTAATAGGTACTAAACCTGAGAAATCTACCTAAGTATCATAATCATTTTCTACTGGGTTTCTCAATGTCAATGAAATGCACAATCAAAAACAGAACAGAGAAAACGTTTTGCTATATTTACTATATGCTAATGACAGATAATCTTACATGGAGGAACCATGAAATGTCAAGAAAGGGACGTTTTAAAAATTGACTGATTAATTCCTTCAAAGGAATGGCTTATCTATATTGATTTACATATAATGATATCCAAATCATATTTACATAAAACAGTGTCCTCATTAAGTGTCGATAACTCAGAATCTCACAATGAGATACCAATAAATTTGATATTCAAACTTTATACAAAGCCCACAAGTGTCCCATAAGTCTAATTGGACTTAAGCGTTGGGTATTTATGAATATTAAAAATAATATATTCATGTTCAAATACAAAATCCAATTACTTTGGAGAAAATACAATTTCTTTTGCGCAAGTATTACAAATAATTTGCATTCTGTAATTCTTCATTTGTAATTTAAAAATTTCCAGTTGAATGTAAATTTTTCATTTGCATTTCATATTTTAACATTTTAATTAATTTTTCTTTTCATTTTCCCCAAAAGACCTTTATATACAATTAAAACATTAATTATTATAATATATGATTTAATAATAAATTATTATCTTTTTATTGGTCAACTCTTTAGATATTTTACGCTGTCATTGATTGTAAGGCTGATTATTTGAATTGTGCTTTAGAGGAACAAGGATTTAATTCTGTCAGTAGTAAGTCGACTTATACCCACCGTTCCTTGAAGGGGAGAACTCTTCTAAACCATCTGTCAGTTTTTAACATTTTTGATAATACCAACAATCAAACTGAATTTGAATTATCATACCTATGTTGGATTCCAAAGGGATCGATAGCGGGTCCCGGTAAATGTACACCAAGCCTTTTTCTTTAGTCCTCACTGAAATATTGACAATAGTGAAGTAGTGTACAAAAGTATATTAGAAAAATGGTGTAAACCAGATTTAGCTACTAAAAAATCCAATGAACCTTGTGAATATTTGAATTAAAATAGTTACCAAAAAAAGCTACGTTAATCATAAACTTTTCAGTCTTTAACTTCCTTTGCTTATGCAGCAATAAATATCTTATCACCAGCATATGGGGTTTAAGTCTCTAAGTAGATTCGATACGCAGGTGATGCTCTACGTACAGACAATTTCTAAAATGAGACAAGATACTGACAAAAAGGTTCATGAAACAAGTATATCAACAGTCTCATTTCACAAATTTTATGGTCGAACCAATGGCCTTGTCAGTAAATACGTACAATCTATCAATGCGCCATTTGCTGACTGACGTTTTACATACAAATTGTTAGGCCATAATTTACACACTGAATTGTCGTTAGATTTTTCCTTTCCCCTGATCATGACACGGAGTAAAGGGCAGATGTGATCGGTGGACAGGGGATGCTTACTTTTCCATGGCGCCTGATCCCACCTCTGATGTTTTTGGAGGTCCGTGTTTGATCTTAGTTATTTGAAAAAAAAAATTCAAACCTTTTCATGAAAAAAAGCCTTGAAAAAGACATTCATGCTGTTTTAGATCTTAATGTCATCAGTATAAATTTGGAATTTGACATCGTAAAAATAGTAGGAACATTAAGGAACAGCGGGGTAGAAAAAAGGTGCTTTGATTATATTAAACTTTTATTTTATAAAATAAAAAACTCTTCAAAATTGAAAAAAAAAATATTTAATGATCTAATTATAACTGTATCTGCTGTCTGAATACGTCATTAAGTACACAATACCTTCCTACAACAATATGTAATTTTTACATGTTCTATACATGTTTGATAATTATATTGCTCAAATTCATTTTGAATTTAGGTCCGCCTCAAGTGTCAGAAAAACTACTAGTAAATCGCACAAATCTTCATGATTCTGGAATATTGCAGTCACTAAAAAATACAATTTTTTTTTATTGAAAATATATTGAAATCGTTCAAAAGGCATCTAAATGTAGTACAAAGCTCAGGGCGTGTAAAAAAAATGACGAAGTCAAAAATATATATAACTTCATTCCAAAGTACAAACCTTAATAAAATGAAGAAAATAGAAAAAGCTGCGTATACATTCTGTTTTATTGAAAGCCTCACGTGTTCCAAAACGTGTAAGCATGGTTTTTCAACTTCCTGATCTCACCTCAGATGTTTTGTAGGTTCGTGTTTGCTCTGCTCCTGTTTTGTAGTGTTTTATGAACTTTTGATCTGGAATAATATTCGTTATATCCATATGTTTCATTATAAAAAGGATTTGCATTTAAATAAATGTAACAATGTCGATTTTTTATGCCTGAAAATATATACGAAGTAAACGGGATTAGAATGAACAAATAAATCAGTTAACAAAATATCACCTCGAAAATGAGTAAATACAAAGTAAACAAGTTATCTAGCTGTACATTCTATTTCTAAATTATCATATAAAATTTAAAAATAGATAATATACTTGTCAAAATCTCTAAGTCCCCACTTTAATTTTTTCTAAAAGTTCAAAACCTTAACATCAATGTACTAGTTGCTTACAATTTTGCCTTCAATTTGCAATGCTTACCTGTCAAGGCCAAAAAAATT
Source organism: Saccostrea cuccullata (assembly GCF_032062105.1). Classification (NCBI taxonomy): domain Eukaryota; kingdom Metazoa; phylum Mollusca; class Bivalvia; order Ostreida; family Ostreidae; genus Saccostrea; species Saccostrea cuccullata. The sequence goes on from NW_026926399.1 coordinate 193,572, forward strand.
GTAATCGAATGTGTAATTACTCGACTGTGACCGTTTTTGTTAAAAAGCATGAAGTTCGAGTTCCATGTGTTTTTCGGGTGTATTCTTCATATTTTTTACTTTTATGTGTTCTCCATCTTTATTTGATAACGAAAAACAAAAAAAAAGTTTGATTAAAATGCGGTGTATGTCCACACAACAATGTGAAAGTGAATTTGAAATGGCCCAAGCTGGTCGTAGTTGACGAAAGTTCTGTTTCCTTTCACTGTATGACTTTATTTTACTTAAGGGGGATGTACGGCCACTTTTAGTGCAGTGAGAGCAAAATGTAAACATTTCTTCAAATGGCTAAAATACATTATATTTTGATCAAATTTTAAGTCTTTTTGATAAAGATACAATAAATATGCATAACAAAATGCATGTTGTGCATATATAATCTATACTTTTGCAGAAAAATGCTTTTGATATGCTCCTTAGAACTGCGCAGCTACAGAATTCAGCAGAGCCTTAAAAAATCCAAAAAAATATGCAAACTGTGCATTAATGTTCTCTCTACAACCATTTGTTGAGAAAATGTCTAAATTTTGCACTTTTAAATGATAATTTCAAGTTCAAAACAAGGTACCATTGTCTTCCAAAAGAGTGTAAAGAACCATAAAAGTAGTTCATGGATAGCAGCACGTGGTCTATTTTTAGCACAGAATCTTGTTTTCCAGACCTCTTCTTAATATGGAGGGGCATAACAATCTTTAAATGTAGAAGAGAATTACAGTTGCAAAATATTTCAAATAATATGAACACTTTTAAAAGAGGAAAGGTGTTATAGTGTGGCTTGAAATAATTTATTTTAGTATTATTATCCATGCCAAGAAAACCTTAGCATTCTCTCCGTATAGCAAACTTAATAAAAGCCGAATTAACATTAATCTGTGATTCTTTCCTGGGAGACGCGCGGAAACAATTAATGTCTGCAGTTTTGAGGGAGGGATCTTAAAATTTACTGGGTTAAAATTATAGGTAGAATATTAGTTATTTAGAAGCCTTTGCCCCCCCCCCCCATTGTCTTTTTCGGGTGGGGTGGGGGGTGAAAATAATTATAGTAAAGTAATTCTTTAATAAAATAAGCTGCCTTTCAATTTTTTTGACGTAATTCAATTTCAAAATATTTTTTCTCAGTACAAATAAATTGACATCGGGTAGTTGTGGAAGTACCGCGTCAAAATACAGATAAAAGAGTACCAAATTTCCGGAAGTTTACACCATTTCCTGGTTGAACAAGATGGAGACGAGTACTGAATGGGTAGACGTTACCCGATTGGCTATGTGTATATTTTCATTTTAAAGTGAATTTTTTCTTTTGATTGTTTTTTTTTTCTTATTTTTTTTTTCAGTCCAATATTTTTTTTAAATAAACGTATTTTGAAAATAAAGATATTTGACAGTAACTTTTTAGGGTATTTGTACCAATTCCTGGGGTAGAAGTTTATTTTTTCTTTAACTAAGAAAGCTTAAAACCTAGGATCCACCCCCCAAAAGTCTGCTGCCGTAAATTGTCTTGCTGGCGTTTTGGGAATATGGCTGATTTGCATCAATTACACTTTTATTGACTCAATCGCTGTCGAAATCGGACGAGATTTCTTGGCATGGAACAGCTGTTATATAGTTTACGTATTGATATAAAAAAAATTTAAACTATTTGATTCCAGGCAAGGAAAAATGAGCACCATCAAAGTTAAAAATTAAGAGTTTGTAAGTTTGCCACAGATAAATTATATTATCTATTAAAATTTAATTATGTACAATAAAACACAAAGAAATTAGACACATGAAATCGATACGAATGACCTTGTTTTAGTACCTACTAGTACGAAGCGTTATCAAAAATTTCGCGAAATATCTCTATATCTACAAAACCACAGTTCAGATTAGATAGCCAAACACAAGTTCTATAAATAGCATATGCTGAAGTTTTGATCCTTGTTTGTGATGTCACAATCTGAAAATGACGTCATTATTCAGGTACTTTTGACGAAAAATGGTTGTCTCAGTGGAACTCGTGGCACATGTATATCTTAGAAATGCTTTTGAAGTAGCGTATAAGAATTTGTTCATTTTAGTGAAGGAAGGCAGATGGTTAAATATGATACTTGTTATGTTGCCCGGTGAAAGCAAGTTTGAAAAGGGATGTGTTTTTAATAAAGCAATATACTATCAAAGACCTTTAATTAAAATTTTACACTTTGAAAAATACTTGAATATTTCAACAATAATATAAATATCAAATACCTAAGATATTGAATGTTTACTTTTTAATCACCCCTCGTATACTGTGTCAAATAAACATGCATTTATAATTTTCATCACAGAGGAGCAACAGTTGAAAAGGCATGAAATCATTCAGAGTGGGTTAGGAGATTTAATGAATAATTTTTTTTCTATTTGCCCATATTTTCAAAATTACAACTGTACAAAGTAAAGAGAAAAATATCAACCTATAAACATCTTTAAAATGATGTTTGGTGGTCCTCCCAACTCAGGGAAAAATTATTGGGTCCGTATTTATAGGTGAGAAAAAAAATCCTTAAAATTTAAACAGAATTGTTGACGGAAGAAAAAGAAAAAAATATCGTGTAATGGAATGTTAAAAAAATGAGTCGGGCCATTTCTAGGCAGTGGATCGGGAGAGAGGGCAACCAAATATTTTTATAACAAGTGGTATTATAAGGCTAGTACATGTTCCATCACATACTTAGTAATGAATTTTTTTTAATCTTTGACACTATTTTGAAAAACAAACATAGGATTTTCGGGGCGGAGGGGGGGGTTAACACTCACTTTTTTTTGCGATGATAGACTAGCATATGCAATGGACCTTTCTTTGCAAACATTGTGCTCGCTTCTAAATTTCATAGAAACAACTCATTATATTTTATCAAGCTTCGTATATGTTCAATGAGCGAGAGCTTACAACGTTGTCAACATAATGAGACATGATGCGTTTTTGTGTCCAAACATTACTCCATACAATGTGTGGGTCATTGCAAACATTCTAGCTATTTATGTGAGGTGCCTGAAGGATATCCTATAACTGCCTATTTTTTCTATCTAACTTCTAAACAAAATAGACATATGTACCAACTTTTCGAATGTAAGACATGTAATTACAATTTATTTTTCATGCACTGCATATTGTTTAACATTTTCAAATTAAATGCTAAGCATCCTCCTTGCAGTGCCCCATTTGAAAATAACTTCTATCGCCACAGAAAAAAGACCCACCGAAAACACAAATGTTTAGGACATTTTTATCTTTTTTTCTTGAGTTTTAAAGAAACCAACAAATTATCAAGACTTGTTCCATAAAAATTAAATATAATCATGGTAATCAACGGATTTATCCACAGCAGATATATGCACATGCCAACCATGTGCTTAGTGGAACAATATTAACGAGGAATTTCGAGTTGAAAACAGAACAGTTTTTCCCGATTTGCTGGAGTGAGGTTAAAATCGCGTTTTTTCATTAATCAGACGATGCGATGCAACAAATAAAAGTAGTAAGTAATATAACCTAATGATTATTACTTAGTAATTTCTTGTCTTGATGTTATTATGGTCGCATTTATTCTAAAATCATTGTTATTCGAACTCTGTGTGACAGAGGAATGGCGGACCAAAATAAACACATGGCCTCAGCAAGACACCCATATAAAAAATCAAATTTTCAAGAATTATGGATAATGACAAGAAAAAAACGAAACAAATGGTTGTAGCCATATTATCAATGAATCAAACTAACTCCATTTTCAATGCATTTTTCATCTCGTGAATGCTGTAGCTGCGCAGTTCTAACATGATTAATTTTCTTCTAATTAAGACAAAATAAACTTAATTGTTTACTGATTTTGGTCTCTAACAGTAGGTAATTAGTGCATTAGCACTTTGAGTAACTTTGGGCTAGTTTAGTAGAGTATTAAGCGCATTCTTGGTATTTCTTAGTTTACACCAGACTAGATCCAATATGGCTTGTACATCCCCCTTAAAAACCTTTATAATTACCGCCCGAAAAACCTACAAAGCATACCTGAATTCCTTTTAATCATCAGAAATAAGCCCCCTTGTCATCCTAATCTCAACCCTAACTTACATGATAGACCAAAGTGTGAGACAGCTTTTCCAGCAGCAGAATCTAGCGGAACAAGAGGACGACCTAGTCTCCACATGGAAAAACATTCAATAAAAGAATTTTTCTTAAATAGTGTGAACTCTTTAAGGAACGGTTGTCTTGCTGTGAATTCGTTCGAATGGAGGATAATACAGTATTTAACGTTGTGAATTTTTAATTCTAGGGTGCTTTAACGTTTCTGCATATTGTGTTAAAGTGCTTCAATAAAATAAATTAAGAGAAAAAATTGTTTTGTTACTTTTTTATCCTGTACACTTATTAAAGTATACTGTTAAAATAATTCAATATAAGAGCGGTGTAAAGCAAAAACTTGCCTGGGGACTTAGAAATTTTGACTAGTATAGTTATTTAAAATTCTTTTATTTGAAGTTTCTTGAATCGTTCTTTGATAAAGAGCATGAAAGTTTGAAATTCTATTAAACAGTAAAAATGGAGAGGATATTGACCCCTAAAAACAAGAGAACTAGGATTAAATCCCATAAAGAAGTAAACATTCCCTATCGATCGGTCGATAATTCTCTTTGTGAGCCCTTGTCTTGATGAGGTCAGAATGTAAGTTAGGGGGAATTCTGGGACAATTCAGGATAAAAATATTTCCGAACAAATTGTCGGCAGATCATAATATACATGAATTTGAAAACGAGGTTTTTAAAAACATTTTTGCAAAACGAGATTTTAGATAAGATTTTCCTTGTCACTTTATATATCTGTCAATGGTTAGTCTTCATAGTTTAGAAATACGAAGAACAAATTGCATATCAAAATAATCAGGAGACAAAGATTCAAGCTCAATGGGATATATCTTATAGACATAAGAATGGAAATAAACATTGTTAATTGAGAATAAGTCATTGATATATCTAAATGTCAAGTTGAAGGATATATCAAGTTTTTTTAATGTATAAAATTATTTTGGACAAATTTTGCCATATGAGTACAAAAAAGTCTGCTATAAAGGGGCGTAATTTTTACCCTTGGAAATTCCAATAGGCTGTTGGAAGACCTGGTCTCCAAAAACCACAAAGAAATTGTCAATCAGAAACTCAAGCATTTTTTTTTATATCAACTCCAGATTTCTTGTGTGTACAATCAGAATGTTTTAAACAAATAAATTTTGGAAATTATCAATGGCAAGGTGCTTAAATTTACCAGTTTTACTGATTTACACAACTTCTCGAATATATTGTTGCACATTACTCCTGAAATTTCTTCTTCACTACTGTTAAGATGTTTGTGAGGATTAAAGAGGGAGACCAGGTAGAACATTTACTGGAACAGGCTTTGTATCTTTGTAAGTATTTTTATGAAGTTTCGGAATCCAATATAGATATAATATTGAAACTCACTTTTGTTGTTTGGAATATAATCAAAATACTCAAATCTGACATAGGATTTTAAAGAAATTTTTCCTTAGAAAGGTGTAGAGAGGGCACTATGAGTTTAAGTTGGATTACCACTTACTAATTTCCAGGGTCTGTTTTTACCCTGTTCACAGATTTATTGGTTTTGTTGTTTGATATTGTTTGGATTGATCGCTGCTCATCTTCACCTTTTTCACTTTTCCAGATTCTCGGCATCCGTTCTATCCTTTCACACGGAAATGCTCTACTTACCGGGGTAGTAATATTTTATTTCATTTTGTAGCAGTGCAGTTGGATGGTAAGATCCTAGGTTTCAGGTCAATAATTAAGGAAATAACAAACAATTAAGGTCTTGATTACCAGGACCTGAAAATACAGATAAAAATTTCAATGATATATTGCAAAAGCAATCAATGGCATTATTGATATTGATACAAAGCTAAATAAAATAACTATGCTTACTTCATCCAAATAAAGAAGATTAATGTCATATTATTTACGATCTCATGATGACTTTACTTGGGCGATCTCAAGTTTTCCCCTTTATATGAAGATGACGTAATATAGCACTGTTTTAACTACCTTCTCCGTATCTGATTGTTTGATAACATTTTGCTCTTAAAATCTAACAAATCGTAACAAACAGCTGAAAAATTATCGAATATCTATCTCCATTTCACTTCTTTGCAATTTCCGGAACGACTTGCTGAACTTTTGTTCAAAGAAAAAGGAACATTTCACGCCAGACGATTTGTTTATTGAGTTTTCAGATGAAATCAATGACGGCTGATAGTGTCTATATTGACCTTAATTGGAGGCGATATGTACTTTATGTGATTACTTTTATCTGCATGTCACCTGACCCAGGACCCCCTAACGGATATGGCTACGCTATTTCATTTGACTCAGAATGGCTAAAGGGTTTTGATCACGCACATAATTCTTCCACTGCCAATGTTTTGTGGATAATAAAGCCTTTTATAAAAAGATTGGAATTTCAAGGGATTTTACTACTTTACCCACAGCATATTTACATGAACGGCAATGTTTAACACTCAATGAAAATCCTTCTTTTGAATTTAATTGAATGATTACTAATCATGTTTATAATGGTGTTCTCAATAGACAATTGTTAGAAAGCTTTTTATAGGAGTACTTTTTAAATTGAGGGTATAAGGTGTAAATATATAATAGAGTGCACTGTGGTTTCCAATCATTCTTATTATGTCAATATGCAGTGATTAAATATTTAGTTCCAAGCTTCAACTGCACAAAGATATTGACTTGTTATTGAAAACAAAATTAAAGTCTTAATCATGTCAGGGCTACTTCACCAATAACCAAGAAAATTTTCTTGGGATAATTCTTTTTTGATTGATAACTTTTCAAATAAGACTGTCTTTACGCTTGATTTATAGCATTCATAATGTCAGATTTTCCCTCTGGAAAATTTACTGTGTAATTGAACAAAAGAAATAATATTCTACAATATCATAATATTGATTTCATTTTTATGTGCTCTGTTATATTGTTACGATGTAAATAGGTCAAGGTGTAGCATTGCATTCGTTGACATTACTTCATATCAGTTGCATAGCAAGTACAGAAGATAACTGTATAATTATTTTGAACTCCGGAAAATTGCAACAATTTTGATCAATTTCTTTATTTACTATCAGATTTAGTCGTTTGTTCCAAGCCAACAAAAATCAATGTCATGTTATTTTACAGTTACTGATTTCAAGATGTAAAATCACTCAAATTTCAGGCATACAACAATAAAGTAATGGGAGGTTATTTTACAAATTAAGATTGTATTGCAATACCTCGATACTTTCTGTCTGATTGTTGAATTTGACCTCGTCAAACCTTACTTTTGCGTACTTCGATACCTGAATTCTCTCTGGCTGATTGCTGGATAAATTCAGGTTGACCAATTCAGACCACACTGTTGCGTACTTCAATACTTCAATACTGGCCAACTGATCCTATTGGACTAATTCAGAATGACCATCTCAGACATTACTAGTGTGTACTTCGATACCTCAATTCTTTCCGGCTGATCTCCTCTCTGATCATCATCTTTTTCTTTGGTTCCGTTTTGTTCCTTCCAAGTTAATGCTGTTTTGTAAAGCCTGACAAATTGATGGAATGCATAGCTCTTGTTCTTCGTATTAAGTGCTGTTTTGTAAAGATTGATGTGTCATGGCTGTTGTTCCGTGTTTTCATATGTTTCACATTCTAAAGTCTACATAATTCAATCTATTGACACTGCAATTGTACCCAGACACCTTAATTGTACAACATTTATTTCTGTCAATTTTTGGTTGATGTCAATTAAAAAACTTATTACTAACAAGAAAAAGGACAGTTTTCTAGAGAAATTGACATTCTTGCTCCGTATAATAACCTTCTGTTGCTTTTATAATTTAATTTCATGCAACCTATTCTTGCCTCGAATCTAAAAAAGTTGATTGATTGATTATTATTTTTTTACTCCGAGTCAGACTTCGGAGTTCTACAAATATACCTTGATTTAAAGGAATGAAAAATTGACATTAAATGCAGATTTTTTATGCATAAGTTAAATGAGGCTCCGATTAACGAGTCATAACTTTTTTTCTAAAATGGCGAGGAAAAATCTACATTAGAATAAGTTTGGAAAAAATATATCAATTTAAAAATTAAATATGTAAGTACTTGAAGAAAATATACAGGAACAAAACTCAATTTTAATGCAGAGGAAATTACGTGGTTATTCCCTAAATTTAAAACGTTATAATTGTGAATTTATTCAACAAAACATTGTTAATCATTTCTTATTTCTGATTAATCGGGGTCTCACAAAAAAGGGAGATTATACTTAATGCATACGAACAAACTTTCAGAATAAATTCAGTATAAATGTTGACCCAGGATTTGAACGATAAGGTTATTTCTTGTTTAACATTAGTCTTTATGGACTCGACTCTTCTTTTTACATTTCAAATAAAGAAAAAGACATTTTTGTTGCATTTTTCTTAGTTCAAGGAGAGTTCATTGTTTTGCTAAATTACTATTCAATTCACACAAGATGTCATAGAAAAAGAAACATGCCCCCTTCGGAACATATCGATAATGATCCGTTTAACCAATGGTGATTACACGACATTTTAAGTGACACTGTAGAATCAGAATTGGTTTCGATTGGAGTGACACAAGCCGGTAGAACCGAGACTCCCAAGAGTGAGTGATGAACTCTGAACAATGGTCTGTCACTCTGATTTCTCACTCGACAATAACAAACATGATTTTGAATACGATGTCGGACTTAATATATATTAGAATACTTGTTGGCAGTAGTTTTTTTTATTTGGAAATATTTATTTTGTCAATAGTTCTTAGGATGGAGAGTGTGTGCTTTAAAACTTGTAAAAAGTCTATGCTGAAAATGGAATACATTTGCAATTAAAATTGAAAAGTGAAGAAAAACGAACAGTGATTGATCATTTTAAAGTTGATTTGAACGATACAAATTCCCAGCTGAGCCATCATGGAATTCTTTAGATGGGGGGGGGGGGGGGGTTAAGGTGGAGGGAAAATCAAAAGACAATACAGTGTGAAAGAAATGACTTACTACTCAGTAATTTACATAAAAGACGTCTGTAACATTCGACAGATTGTATATTGGCAAAATTTGCAATGTCATTTGGGCCTTTTAAAAAAATTGTGTGTTTGCCTTTTTCCAAGTCTCGGTAAAATAAGAGGCAGCTAGACGTAAATTTCCTTTTTCCCAAATTTTCAACATCAATGCTTTAAAAAAAAGGATTGAATGAACTTGTAAATTAAAATATGGTTCTTGGGGATCTTAACTCCTCAGTTTAAAAAAAGCTTTGAGTCGATCCATTTTTTACAAGTCTGTCGAGAGAAGGCAGTTTTTTGAAGACTACCTTATCGACATCAGAATAAGCAAGAATATGTCTTAAATAAGTTTGTGTATATTTTTGTATCATCAACTTATTTGTCAAAAGCCTGTCTTGTTGTAGAGATTTAATGCATATTACGCATCGAATCAATAGGGAGGCATCAGACATGATATTGTGTTGTATGGCGATTCAATGACCTTGTCAACAAATACAGTCTATTGGTAAGTCAAACCTTACTGACGTTTATCGCAGTAATTGTTAGACCAATATTTACAAACGGAAATGTCAACGGATTTCCCGTTATTTCCCGATCATGATAAGTAGCGCACGGCGGGTATAACCGGGCGGCAGGGGATAAAGTTTATGAATATCTAACACCAAAACTTTATGATAAACGTGATGACTTTAACTTTTTTATTGTGAACTTCTCTTACTTACGCAGCAATATACCTTTGTTACCTGCATACGGAGTATAAATCTCTCAGTTGATACGATACGCAAGAGAAGTTCTTCGTATAAACAATTTCTAAAACGAGGTAAGTTATTGACAAACAAGTTGATGAAGCAAGAATTTCAACAGTCTCGTTTACAGTCATCATTTGTAAGCTCTACGGTCAAAACAATGACCTTGTCAGCAAATACGATTTATCATTAATTCATACTTTTTCATACTGATTGTTTTGCCATTATATACACACTTAGTTGTCCACGGAATTTTCCGTGGACACCCCCGAAAATGACAAGGAGCACAAGGCGGGTGTGACCGATCGACAGGAAATGCTCACTCTTCCATGGCTCCTGATCCCACATCTAAAGTTTTAGAGGTCAGTGATTGCTCCTTTTTTTGTAATGTTTCATAGACTTTTGAGCTCGAATACTGTACGTTATCTCTATATATTTCATTAGCTCACAGATTTTGTGGTAAAAATGCTGAGATTGGGAAAAGGGATCTTTAAAGGAAATGGAGATAAAATCTGCATTTAGTCTTCTCCGAATATTATTTTGTGATTTTGCATTCCTTGGTCTGAATATACCAGGGTTACTACTTTAAAGCCAAGTGTTTATCCACAGGGTGTTCAGTTTCGTGCAATGTTTCGAAGAATTCTTGCCTTGGACTACAATGTCATGCTATAAAGCGACAGGAAGTAATTACTCTCTTGATGATTTTCCATTTGCTGGGAGGTATGCCCATTCTTGTCATGAACGTATGGCAGGTTTCTTTCATTTGATGTTTGCGATGTAATGTGTGTCACCATTACAGATAAAAAAATCTGGAAGTCATTCAAATGATATGCCATTCTGAGACTTCGAGATAGGCTTAATGTATTTGCCTGTTACGGTCCACAGTTCAAAATGTTCAGAACTACAAGATGTTAAAATATAATATCGTGATTCAACGCAAGAAAAATCCTTTCATTTGAAGGGAAACTGACTTTAAAAAGATCTGTTGAAATAGTTGGAGCAATTTTTAAAGTCGACTACATCATGAAACAATAGAAGTTACAAAATTGCAATAATGTATTACATAAAATATCTTAATCGGTGCTCCAAGACTTGTACATGTGGGTAAGTTTTCTCTCATCATTTAAAAGGGCCATCAATATTTCATATATAGAGAATGAAAGCAATAATATTATTTCTGCGTCAAGTATTACTTGGATTTTGATGCTCATTTCAATGGTTAATGCTGCTTCAATCCTTGGCCAGAAACATGTACCTCTACTGACGGGACTTGTTTTATCAGTCCTAATAACTGAGAATAAATAACGCAAACACCTTTCCGCAATCAGCAACGTTTCTTAGAGATTTATATTTAATATTCATATCATTTGAAATCAAAATCAGTCAAAAATGTATTTTAATCCATGCATCAATTTTTGTTCATTTTAAGTACTCTCAATTTATTGGTTGAAAAAGTAGCTAATAAAATTGTTATCGCATAGACAGCCAAGCTTTAGTTGTTATACTCTCATCCAGTACACAGTGTGCAATGATTCCATAGAATATCCGCACATGCCTTTGTGAGATATTCAATAAAGCACGAAAAGACAATGTAGAAGCTGATTGAATTTCTCGTTAGCAGTTGGCCATATTCTTACAAGTAAATCCTTTTACAAGGTCACAACTTTGTGCAGTAACATTATCATTCATCAATTATATTTCCAGTCTGAATTTTCTGATCGTTTAGAGGCATCAATATCCGAAAACACATGAACCTCATCCCGCCTGAATGACGGTTCATTACAAGAAATGTCAATGGCGTGCCCCATTTTCTTCTTATTGAAACACAGTTGTGCAACTTTTTTTGCATTGATCTTCATCATCCGGACTTGCAAATTCCAATGTGAGAGTTCCTTGTCTATTCATACTCATTGTAAATTTTGTAAAATGTACCACATTTAATCGGAGAGTTCTTGGTACCAAAGCTAGTGCATAAAAATAAAATGTTTGAAGCACAATACATGAAAAATATGGAGATAACGAACAGTATTCAATATCATAGTCCATAAAACAATACAAAACAGGAACAGAGCAAACGCGGACCTCCAAAACTTCAGAGGTGGGATAAGGTGCCATGGAGGAGTAAGCATCCCCTGCCGACCGGTCACACCCGCCGTGTGCTCCTTGTCATCATCGGGAAATAACGGGAAAATCCGTCGTCAATTCAGTGTATAAATAATGGACTAACAATTAGTATGAAAAAATATCAGTCAGCATTTGACTCAATGATAAATTGTATTTGCTGGCAAGGTCATTGCATCGATCATAGAACTTACAAAATGATGACTTTAAACGAGACTGCTGATATTCTTGTTTCATCAACTTGTTTGTCAATAATTTATCTCGTTATAGAAATTGTTCATACGTACGTGCATAAGTAATAGAAGTTGACGATATAAAAGTTAAAATCATCACATTTATCATAGAGCTTGGTTGTTAGATTACCATAAACATTTTTTTCAAGTATTAAAATATCCAAGTATGAAACAGATGTGTCAGACTCTGTGATATCTTTTATCTCAGGCTCATCAGGATATATCGTATCGACATAGGAATGGAAATTACCATTTTTAATTGACAATTCGTCGTCGATATATCTAAATGTCGAGTTGAAGGTCACAGCAAGTGTTTTCTTCTTTTCACCCATAAGATTTTGCAAGAATTCTGCTCTATATGAGTACAAAAATAGGTCTGCTAATGACGGAGCGCAATTTGTACCCATGGGAATTCCAAAAGATTGTTGGAAGACCTGGTCTCCAAAAACCACATAAATAACAATCAGAAACTGAAGCATCTTTTTGATGTCAACTTGAGAGTACTTGTGTGTGCAATCAGAATGTGTTTTAATAAAATAATTTTGCAAATTACCAATGACCAAGTAAGTAAATTTACGAGTTCCATTTTTATTGAAAAAGCAACTATCAATGATATCAAAAAGCATGGACTTTAATTTATCGTGGGGAATGGTTATGTATAAAGTTGAAAAGTCTTAAGTTTTTAAGCTGTTGATTTTGGTAAAATCTTGTGATTTCAAATTGTTCAACAGTTCTTTGGAATAGAGTAGAGTAGGGGTCCACAGCCACACAAAAATTGATTTTATTAAATCTTATGTATATTTTGGACACATAGGGGGGCGAGCCCCCTTTCAAAATCCACCAGTGATTTTTGTGAAGGTGCGCATAGATGCAATTTGCACGGATGCTAAAACCTGCAAGTAAATATGTATATTACACAAGTTTTGGTCTATTGAAATCTCAGAGTATTTTTTTAAAAATGTATTTCGAACTTTGATGTTATTGTTGACAGTGATTTTGGATCTTTTTGGTTTTGCTTATATCTGAACTTTGAATTTATGCTGTTTTTATTTTGACTTTTAATCATGGTATTCTAGCAGCATTGTTATATGTTAGGCTTTTGAATATTTTTTTGCTTGCATCTCGATGTTTTGAGGCGTGCCTGTTGTTTGGCGGCCCATTGCTCATGTTGAATTTAATATGCAATTAATCTATAATAACCACGAAAATAAAATATTGCCTCCCTCTTTTTTAAAAAAATATATTAAGAGTCCACCGTTTATTTACTGTTTTCTGAGATAAACTATTTGAATATGCAGTACACGCTTCATGCCTTCTTAGAAGCAGACCCTTCTAATTATAAATCTGGGCATTTTTCTATCCTGGACTAATGTCTGGCAAAAATAACTAACACAATAAATTTGAAATAAAACCATCTTCTGTTATATCTAAACATGGAAACATGAACTAATATTCTGCAGCTGGCATCAAGCCTTTTTAAAAATTACTTTATTCTAATAAACGCTTATTGTACCTTCAACTGCCTTTAAAATTGCATCATCCTGATCTAGCAATGATGTAAAAAGATGTGTGTTGGCGTAAGCAAAAAAGAAAATGACGGACGAGCTTGCTCCTGGGTGTCATGAACAGAGAACAGCTGACCTAGATAGATAATAGTGGTATGGGGAAAGTGCTACATATCGTTGACTGCTACGTCTTGAACACTGCATTACTAACCCTCTAACTAAACACCTACTTCTACAGTTGTCACTCGACTTAATTATTTTACATAATTTTCACTTTCATTGCCTTATGATTTCTATTCACGATCTTTTTATCATACTAAGCCAAACTTATTTTTTTCTTTGAAGTATTGTTTAATGACTTTGATCAGATTAAGACCAGACAGCACATACGGATGTCCGCAGATTATCTTGCTTAGGAATATACTCCACTTTATCCGTAACATCTTAAAGAGATAAAGCACGTTTTTACAGTGCAAATACATTTTACATTCACGCCCTCAAAACCACACTCTTTAATTCATTTTTCAAAGGATATTCTTTGCTCTTTTTATAAAACGTGGGTGATTCAAAAGCCAGTTGACATCACCATATTGCAGCAAATCTCGAAAAATTTTAACGGAAGTAAACCTTGGATAAAATGATAACTAAATTAACGACAGAAAATTTTGGAAAAAACTTTTTTGTAAAAATCCACTGTAACCACGTAGTTAATGATTCTGTACATTACAATAAGCGGGGGAGAGAGTACAGCGGATATTAGCTTTACACAGATGAATTCTCTACCGTAGCCCCTGATCCCACTCCACATCACGTGCCATGGAGGAGTGAGCATCCCCTGCCGACCGGTCACACCAGCCGTGTGCTTCTTGTCATGATCGGGAAAAATCCGTCGATAATTCAATGTGTAAATAATGGACTGACAGTAAGTATAAAAACATCAGTCAGCATTTGACTCAATGAGTGCATGTAATATTTGCTGACAAGGTCAATGTATCGACCATACGAAATGATGACTTTAAACAAGACTGGTGATATTATTATTTCATCAACTTGTTTGTCATAAATTTACCTCGTTTGTGCTTACCTAGATGAATCTCTTGCATATCGAATCAACTGAAAGTTATGAACCCAGTATGCAGGTGATGAAGGTATATTGCTGCATAAGTAAGGGACGTTGACGATTGATTGGAAAGTTAAGCATTAAGTTTATCATCAAGTTTGGTCATTAGACTGCCATAATGAAGGATATGAAGATAAAAAACAGTATTCAATATCAAAGTCCATAAAACAATACAAAATAGGAGCAGAGCAAACAGATCATCAGAACACTAGCTGATAAATGCTGAATGATGTTTTTTCAAACTAATTGCTAGTCCATTGTTTAGACACTAAATTGACGATAGATATTCCGGTTGTTTCCCGATCGTGACAAGAAGCACACGGCGAGTGTGACCGGTCGGCAGGGGATGCTCACTCCTCCATGACACCTGATCCCACCTCTGATGTTTTGAAGGTCCGTGTTTGCTCTGCTCCTATTTTGTATTGTTTTATGGGCTTTGATATTGAATACTGTTCGTTATATCCATATCCTTCATTGTTACAAAAATCATGTCTACTATACTATAAACATAATAGTACAGTAGATGATTATATTTTTTAACAAGAGGCCCATGGGCCTTATAGGTCACCTAAATATCATGCGACAACTTTCCAACAATTGAATTTGATTCTTGTTTTAAACCAGAGGCCATGAAATTCACGATTTTCAAAGAGGCACCATTGCTTATCATATCTATACACTGCATGCTTACTCTGGTTATTTAATACCCAGAGGTAGATCAGAGTAACAAAGAGAAAATGCATTTCCACATTTTGTGTATGTCAGGGCCCCTGGATCAGGGCTTCTTGTGTTAGGTTGGGTCCACATTTGTGCACCCCATCCCACAGGAACCACTGACCCTGGGGCCACATCTTTCAAACTTTTGGAAATTCTATAAATTTTATTTCATCATGTTGTTGATTAATACCAAAGTGCAGATTTCAAAGCATTGAATTATTTTCAGACTATGTTACCCCCCCCCCCCGCCCCCAAAGTACCTCTTACCTCTGTCCCAGAGGCCAGGAAATAAACAATCTTTGTCATAAATATATACTAAGATCATTGGCATAATACCCAGGAACAAAGGAAAAGATTTTCAAAGAATTCATGCACTTTCACTATATAAACATTAGAGCCCCGCCCTAACACAAGAAGCCCTGACCCAGGGGCCCTGAAATTTAAAACATCTCAAAGAGGCATCCTTCCTCCTCATAACTTTGTACATAGTTTATTGGTTAAATACCCAGAAAAGAAGATTTTTAAAGAATTTATGCATTTTCACTATATAATCAATAAAGCCCCACCCTAACACCAGAACCCCCAACCCAGGGGCCATGAAATTCACAATTTTGGAAGAGGCAGCCTTATTCAACATAACTATGTACTTGGTTAGTTTATTTAATACTCAGAAGCAAAGAAGAAGATTTTCAAAGAAATAATTCATTTTTTACTATATTACCTATATAGCCCCGCCCTAGTACTAGAACCCCTGACCTTTGGGCCATGAAATTCACAATTTTGGAAGAAACAGCCTTATTCAACATAGCTATATGCACTTGGTAAGTTTATTTAATGCCCACGAACAGAGAAGAAGAATTTCAAAGAATTTTTGCATTTTCACTATATAATCTATATAGCCCCACCTTACCCACTAGAACCCCTGACCCTGGGGCCATTAGATTCCCAATTTGAGAAGAGGCAGTCTTATTCAACATAACTATGTATTTGGTTAGTTTATTTAATGCCCACGAACAGAGAAGAAGAATTTCAAAGAGTTTTTGCATCTTCACTATATAATCTATAAAGCCCCGCCCTAGCACTAGAACCCCTGACCCTTGGGCCATTAGATTAACAATTTTGGAAGAGGCAGTCATTTTCAACTTAACTATGCACTTGGTTAGTTTATTTAATGCCCAGGAGCAGAAAAGAAGAATTTCAAACAATTTATGCATTTTCACTATATAATCTATATAGCCCCGCCCTAGCACTAGAACCCATGACCTGGGGCCATTAGATTAACAATTTTGGAAGAGGCAGTCATTTTCAACTTAACTATGCACTTGGTTAGTTTACTTAATGCCCAAGAGCAGAAAAGAAGAATTTGAAAGAAATAATGCATTTTCACTATAGAACCTATTTAGCCACGCCCTAGCACTAGAACCCCTGACCTTGGGGCCATAAATTTCACAATTTTAGTAGAGGACTCAGTGCTGATTACAATTATACCAACAGTTTGACTGCTTGATGTCCAGGAGTACAGAAGAAGATTTTTAAAGATTGCACTAATTTTAGTGGTTTTTGCCCCACCCCCCAGGCCCCAGGGGGGCAGGGATCATGAAATTCATCATTTTTGTTCCACTTTACCCATAGATGCTGTAAGCCAAATTTGGTTGAAATTGGGTCGGTGGTTTCAGATAAGAAGCTGAAAATGTTCAAATGTTAACGCACGACGAACGACGCACGACGGACGAAAACGGATAGCAATAGGTCACCTGGGTTTACTCAGGTGACCTAACAAGTAAGATGGGGAGTGCCTATGTGCGAAACAAATATTTTAGTTCAAGAACAGTGTATGCCTCGATGTGTATCGCCGAAATTCAAAGGTATAAGTTGTTGTTAAGGGCAATGCATAATTTGATAAATACAGCTATTAAACCTTCAACTGAATGTTAAAAATCTACTACGTTATCAAGGGCATTTCTTTACTGATAACCTCTGCGGCCTGGAAATTTTCCGGGAAAACGAACCTTCGCACATCGATTTTGCAGCAAAGATTTCTCATTGCTATGGATTGTCCAGCAACAAGTTCACCATTAAAGGATTTGTTTTCTACACAGTATGATAGCTTGACAATAGTGTACGATACAATGATATTAAGACGTGAATGGATATCGATCATAATAATGATAATCATTAATCAATGGGTATTGACCTGACAAACTCCAATAAATCCTCACTGTTTGACATTCTCTCCCATATTTTTCAGGTAATTGGTTAAATTTCAATACATACAGATTTACAACAACCATATGACTCAGCATATGGAAGTTCCTTCTCAGCATTAAACATTGAAAATGGCGGGAAATGGAACCCATTTTAGTATTTATCAATATAATATCCTGTATTATCATTATTTCTATTATGCAATTTCTGGATCTTCAAATCATTTTTTTCAATCCCGCAGCTCTAAGGCGACAGTATAATGATAAATATTCATGCTGTCTGTAATCCAATTTCCGACGTTATTTGGTTAATCTGTGTGTTTAGAAGGACACTCCCTTGATAAATATAATATTAGGTCATGCAACCCCGGAAATAATTTGCTTCCAAAAATTGAAAAATAACGTATTCCCTTAAAAATGATTTAAATTTTAAAAAGATTGTGATCATTAGTTGGATACGATTTGATTTTTAGAATTATTCAGTTTCCACTTTTTTTAAGTGAATATGAATATTTCACCCAGAAATTGAGAAGATTTTATTTGGAACGGGTGTCCCTACTCTAAATCTCTTCACTGATACATGATTTGATGTTTGGTTTTCATGGTTTTACAGAAAAAAAATCATTATACTGCATTGTATTTAGGAAAAAAAATGTTATTGTGAATGGATTCATAAACTGAGATGAGAAATAAATTGATTTTGTATAACATCATGCATGTATATCATTTAAAGAAGAATTGTGTTACCGTAAAAACGCTAATAAACTTTGGGTCAATAACAAAGTATACATGTATCATGTCATTTTATGACTCCATTATCGGTTTACCAAAGGTACTTGCACTGGATATGAACTAACATTATGAGATGTAAGTGAAACATTCGAGTCTTCTTTTAATGCTTGAGACTTGTTAGCGACACTGCAGCCCATTCTAGTCAACTGAAATCATTCTTGGTCTTATTGTGAATCTTAATCCAGAACAGCTAAGTGTTTGACCTGGGAAGGTAGATATTGTCGAAGAATGCTGTTTATTTGAAGTGTACTAATGTCCATTATTTAATACCTGGTGTAGAAGCACTTACAGAAAAATCAATTCCAATAATTGTCCATGACACATTTCTGTATCATAAACATCTCAGTTGTCAACCTAAGTTCGGTTTGGAACCTGATATCAAACTCATTTTTACCTGTTTCTGTTTTGAAGTACTACAATAATGCTGTAGAGTTGCTTCTATAAATCACATGTGATAATTTTGATGTTTTTCCCCCAATAAATAGTGAACATTTGAGTTGTTTGTCTATAACAAGTAGAAATCATTATGAAAAAAAATATGAAAAGGTTCTAAATTTGAAGCTTAGTGATTATTTACTAGTAATGGACAAGAAGAGTAATCATTTTGTACGTTCTAATTGGGAATTTGCAATTTTTTTGGCTAAAACATTTTGAATGTTCACACAAGAACTCTGAAGTTGGTATGAGGATGTTGAGTTTCTGATTGATAGTGTCTATGAGCTTTTTTGGAAGTGAAGTCTTTCTGTAATCTGTCGAAATTTCGCAATTGCGTTACCAGCAGACCTGTATTCATATGAAGCAGAATTTAATTTCGAAAAAAAAAATTAACTAATATACTGTATATGTGGATTTCATCTCGACATTAAGATACATATAAAATTATATCGACAAGCTAATTCAGAGAATTCGCGTCCCCCGCTTAGGGAAAAAGTCGGCTCCCACTGACTGAATTTGTAGAATTATTAAATGTATACATGTATACTCAAGCAAATAAAATACATGTATATCAATATGCATATAAAGATTTGATTGCTTATTCTTTATTATGTGTATAGAAGATTTTTTATATGGAATGTTTATCACACTGTAATGATGATTTTATAACCTCATAAATTTTTCATTTCACATGCTGAATACTATCATTTAGTAAAAAAAAAAGTATTTAAAAAAAAAAAAAAAGAGGATCGACCGAGATCCGATCCCGGGACCTCTTATATTTGAAGCGAGAGACATAACTACGAAAGCCCAGAAGGCTCATTCGAGATTCGAGTTTCCAAATACGAGATTCGAAATTCGAGATTCAAAATTCGAAATTCGAGATTCAAAATTCGAGTTTCGAGATTCAAGATCCAAACGAACCAATCAAAAGCGGGTTCAACATTTGATTATTTCCCTTTATTATGTTTTTACTATCAAGAAATAGTTCAATATAATTATATCAAATGGGTCATTTGATTAAATTACAACGCAAGAAAAAGTGTTATATATATTAGAGGGAAATTTAAATGATTAATGGAATTTTGATCAGCAAAAAATATTTTTATTTACATTATAGATTCTTAAATATTAAATAGATTTCATATATCAGGAGTATATATATTTTTGAATTGTCTACAAAACTTCATTTTTATGCATTTCCTGTGTTAGGAAAACCACAGGTACTTGTGAAAGGTACCACCCCCCCTTCCCCCTCGATATTCAACCCTAGGGCTTATTGGACATTTTTTTCACAAGTTTTATTTATTAAACTTATTCATCATGTATACAATAACAAAAAATTGTAAAATCCCCAGAATAATCGCTCAACACCCCCCCCCCACCCCCAAATACCCACTATACATTATAAGAGAAGGATATGCCACTCCAGTATGTTTACGTTGTACCCCCACTGGTGTTAAATGCATTTATTTTGTTTTAACTTTATATGTCGATTCACACTGTCTCTACATATACAATGTATTTCCTGGGGCGGATCCAGGAATTGAAGTTAGGGGGCGCCAGATTCAGGCAGGGGGTCTGGGTGCCGCCTTGAGGCCCCCAGTGGGTCCAGGGATTGAAAATCTTGCAGAATTGTTAAGTCGAACGAAAATTAGATCATCAGAAAGTTATCTCCCTTGCCTTGAACAGCATTTCAACCAATGAAATAATTGAAAATTTTCTCATCATGCATTTTCTACCAATCACAAAAGAGAGGAAGTGCATAGTACTGTAAAAAACTTCAACTATACAATACCGTCTTCCAAGGAAGACGGTAATAACCGACCATCTCCTGGCGGCCGGTAATTTTTCATCAATACAAAAATATAATTATATACTCCTGATATATGTAATCTATTTAATATTTAAGAATCTATGATATAAATTGAAACATTCATTGCGGATCAAAAATCCATTAATTATTTAAATTTCCCTCTAATATATATAACACTTTTTCTTGCATTGTAAGTTAATGAAATGACCCATTTGATATAATTATATTAAATCATTTCTTGATAGTAAAAACATAATAAAGGGAAATAATCATATGTTGAACCCGCTTTTGATTGGTTCGTTTGGATCTTGAATCTCGAAACTCGAATTTTGAATCTCGAATTTCGAATCTCGTATTTGGAAACTCTAATCTCGAATGAGCCTTCTGGGCTTTCGTACATAACCATTAGACCACGGAATCGCTTTATACGAAAGGAAGTATATGCAGAACTAAAGTCACATACATGTATATATTCATGTTTTCATGTTCGGTATTCTCAAAATTTTACACAATCCATGGTGTTTGATTTATTTAGCCTTTATTAAACAGTTCTAATAGATGTAATAAGAACATAAAGTCCGCCGAGAACCTGTTTTATACACAATAACTCTCCTCATGCCCCTGCGCTAAAAATAGCGACATGTAATACTATAAATACTAATAAAACAAACGGGGCGGGGCACTTTGAGAGGGGCAAGAGACGTCCTAGGGAGTTTTGGTATAAAATTACATTGCATAAGCTCAAAATCTTCTTGAAATATCGCCCGGAAATGATAGTATTACACACAGACAGAATGTATAAATTTACGACCTTGAACTTTGACCTTTTGACCTCAAAATCAATAGGGGTCTTCATTAGGCCACAGGGAGTTGTTATATAAAATTTCATTGCAATAGCTCAAATGGTTCTAGAGATATCGTGTGGAAACGAAAGTGTTTTAACAGACAGAATTTGCTTATTTATGACCTTGACCTTTGACCTTTTGACCTCAAAATCAATAGGGGTCTTCTTTAGTCCATAGGGAGTTGCTATGCTAAATTTCATTGCAAAAGCTCAAAGGGTTCTCGAGATATCGTGTGAAGACGGACGGACGGACGGACGGACAAACCCAAATTAATATCCCCCACTTTTCAAGCGGGGGACAAAAACGTATTATCAACATTGTATTAAGTAATTAACCTTCGGGCTTTATGGAATTCGATCTCCTGACCAACCCGTATTTATATTCCGATTGATGTTAAAAAAATGATATCTTATTTCTTGAATAATTTGCAAGCTTTGATTCGATGCTGTACGACATCCTGTGGATATGGGAACCTATTCATTCACTCAGGGCTATCATGCACTAATCGCACATGACCTTGTAAAGTTAATAATATTTGTTTTCTGTGTTCGTCAAATTACTGGAATAAATAAGAATATCCTAAAATTATCCTTTATTAATGAATATTCATCAACTGAAGAATTTAACCCCGCATGATGTCAATCTTACTTATTATTTTTTCAATAAAAAAAAGTTGAAGTTTACCGAAAGTGATCGATTTAAAAATTATAGAAACATAATAAATAGGACCTAAAACACGGACTCCTGGAAATTCTGGGGTTGGATCACGTGTCTTGGTGGATTAAGCATCCCTTGTTGATTAGTCACACCCTCTACAATTCCTATGTATCGATCAGATTGACGAAACTTTGTATACAAAAAAGAAGAAAGGCTTAAGCTCTGGTTTTTTTTTAATTTTAGCTGTTTTATAGGCTTGTTGAGATCTTATTATTATTTTGACCCCAGAGTACCATGCTTAGTACTTGGAAGACAAATCAATCGTTGTTTATCGTTGGGTCTTAGTTTCTCTGACATGTTTTACGCTGAATTTTACTATACATCACTTTGTCTTGCTGATCAAAACATAGGAGACATGGTGGGTGTTTACTCGTCCTAGGCATATAAGTAAAAAATATCGAGAGGGATGAGACAGGGGGATGCCATTTTTTTTTTTACTTGTACCGTTTTAAGATATTATGTAATCAAAGAATATAAGAGTTCTTTTCAATATAAGAGTTCTTTTCATTGCGACTGCAATAGAATTCTGATAGCAACATTTGTAGAAATAGTGCTTACTTACTGGTATTGTTTATCTGAAGCAGCGATCGTGATTGAAGATAATATATAGCAGTCCAATATTTACAAGGAGTACAATGAGGACTTCAGTTGATAACAAAAGAAAAGCTTAGGAGAAACGTCCAGAAAGATTCCCGATTTCTGAGTTATAAAGATAAATATATTTTGCAAATTTCGAAAGTTTTATCTATTTACAGAGAAAATTATAGCATACGATTCTTATAAATTAAAATGCAGGCTTTTAAAAAGATATTCTTGATTTTCTTAGCATTATTGCAATTCAGTTAATGTTTGATATATTAATTTTTCTCAGGAAGAAAACTTATAAAAATTCCCTCTTTCTAAGAAGTTGTATTTTTGAACATTAAAAATGTAAAAAGTTTCCTTTAGATTTCAATTTTGGATTTTTTTTTACAATTTTGTCGAATTGGTAGATACATTATTCCTAAATGTCATGGAACTACGGAGAAAAACAAAACAATAATTATTTGTTTTTTTAATAGGGTTGCAGTGAATACCCCATAAAGAAACAATATATTAACTTGAATAAGCTTCCAAATTTTCAATTTGGAATTGAACAGGAAATACTGCATATACCCAACCAGACAATTAAAATCCTGAATTCAGTGAATCTGTTTTAATAGTATCTGTTCATTTTCTAAAAGTGTGCTTCATAGACTAAACTTTTAAATTGCAAAATCTAAATACATGTAATACTTGCAAATCTCTATATTAAAAGTTCACCGTAAACACAATTTTTAAAACTTTCTATGAAACGAGACTTTAATAACTGAAAATACATTTACAGTACTTTTTTAGGTTGCCGAAACGTCTTTTAGAGTCATTCTATCCATGAAGTAGTAACCTCATTCAATTTAAACATTTTAGTTGTTTATTGGATATATGCCAAACGTATACGTAAGCATTTCGTCATAAACTTTATAATTACCGTCAATGTCTGACGATTTTGAGGACGACTTAATACATCTTCAACTCTAAGACCAATTAAGAGCACGCAGATATTGCCTCTATAACGAGCTTCCGCATGTTGAAGAATGACTTTCTTATACGAGAGGGCGTACGTAAAAGGCCAAACTTGACGATATGTTTATAATAAAAAAAAAAGTCAAATTACTCTTTAGAATGAAAAATTAAGAAGTCTAATCGCTGAGTAATTTGAAGGAAAATGGGAAAACAATGTAAAGTGCACATACATGTAGCAATAAAAGAGGAGATGCAACGGCATTTACGGTAACCTGATTTTTTATGTAACCCTGTAAAAGATCTACAGATTAAAACACAATATATAAAATAAATCCGAATAAAATGATAACTGAAGCTATATTTTCAAAAAATGCCAGAAATACGCAAAAGCATGCTCAGCGTATGTACAATTTCTAAAACGAAGTAAATTATTGACAAACAAGTTGATGAAACAAGAATATCAGCAGTCACTTTATAAGTCATCATTTCGATGCAATGACCTCAATGACCTTGTCAGCAAAAACGGGTCATCATCGAGTCTGATACTGACTGAAGGTTTTCATACTTATTGTTGGACCACGGTAATTCCGATATTTACCGATCACGATAAGGAGCACACGGCGAGTATGACCAGTCGGCAGGGGATGCTCACTCCTCTATGGCACCTGATCCCACCTCTACATTTCGGAGGTTCCTTGTTTGTTTTGCACTTATTTTGTATTTTTGAAACTTCAAGAGTACTGTATATCAATATATTCAAGAAGTGCTGTGAATCAGATATGGTAACTCAAAAATTCCAAAGAACTTTTGGACCATTTGAAACCACAAAATTTTACCAAAATCAACAACTTAAAAACTTACGGCTTTTCAACTTTATACACAATCATTCCCCACGATAAATTAAAGTCCAGGCTTTTTGATATCATTGACAGCTGCTTTTTCAATTAAAATGCAACTCGAAAATTTGCTTACCTAGTCATTGGCCATTTGCAAAATTATTTGGTTAAAACACTTTCTGATTGCACACACAAGTACTCTGAAGTTGACATCAAATAGATGCTTGAGTTTCTGATCGACAATATCTATGTGGTTTTTGGTGACCATGTCTTCCAACAATCTATTGAAATTCCCATGGGTACTAATTGCGTTCCGCTATTAGCAGACCTATTTTTATATTCATATGAAGCAGAATTTGTGCAAAATCTTATGCATGAAAAGAAGAAAACACTTACTGTGGTCTTCAACTCGACATTTAGATATATCGACGACGTATTGTCAATTAACAATGGTAATTTCCGTTCCTACGTCGATACAATATACCGGTATCTTGGTGAGCTAGAGATAAAAGATACCACAGAGTCTAAGGCATCCGTTTCATATTTAGATATTTTACTTGAAAAAGACGTTAATGGTAATCTAATAACCAAGCTCTATGATAAACGTTATGACTTTAACTTTTCTATCGTCAACTTCCCTTACTTATGCAGGAATATACCTTCATCATCTGCATACGGAGTATATAATATCTCAGTTGATTCGATACGCAAGAACATGCTCTACGTATGAACAATTTCTAACACGAGGTAAATTATTGACAAGCAAGTTGATGAAACAAGAACATCAGCAGTCTCGTTTGAAGTCATCATTTCGTAAGTTCTATGGTCGATACAATGACCTTGTCAGCAAATACAAACTATCATTGAGTCAAATACTATCTGTCGTTTTTCTTACTAAGTGTTAGTCTATTATTTAAACACTGAATTGACGACGGATTTTTCCGTCATTTCCCGATCATGACAAGGAGCACACTGCGGGTGTGACCGGTCGGTAGGGGATGCTCACTCCTCTATGGCACCTGATCACACCTCTGATGTTTTGGAGGTCCGTGTTTGCTCTGCTCCTATTTTGTATTGTTTTATGGACTTTTGAATACTGTTCGTTATCACCATATCCTTCTTGAATGGTTTTCCGAGCTTGAATAGTGTTCGGTAGCTCCATATCTTTCATAAATCAGAGATCATCAAATATTTTTTTCAGTGCATGGTTATCTTTTAAAGTTGAGTGACTTACTTGCCTGTACTTTACCCCTTTTGTCACAAACCCCATGAGGACAAAATAAAAACAATAGTTTTGAGCTCTTTTAGTACATCTGTCTTGTTCTCTCTAGTAGCCTCTCGTTGTCTTTGGAAATAATTAGAGTATATGTGATAGTATAGATTTATATTTATTTTTTTGGTATTGTTTGAATAAAATAAGTTATTAAGAACTTAATTTTCAATTTAACATAAACAGGTTTCCATATTCTAAGTTATTTATTAATTTAAGTCATTCATGGGTTTCCATAAGTAGTGTTGTATGTTGTTCATGGTTCGTTGGTTTTCATTCCTGGTTGGTTGATTTAAGTGTCAAAGGGATAAGTCTTAGAGGGTATAGTAATATTGGGGTATTTGATTTTCATTCCTGTTTTACATGTACATTGTTTGTGTTGATATAAGTTTTGCCTTGGACTCTACTGACCTTGACAGAAAAGTAAGACATTATTTATTAATCTTTATTAATCTCTGAGAATGTTGATTGTGTGATAAATATAAAAATAGTATTTATTTAATATTTTACATTTTGAAATCAATATATAATATAACAATGGGTTTTTAGGGGGTTTCCCTGCCATAGCTGCAATTACACATTATATATACAGAACTGGTTCTGATACCAGATATCTGGTAAGATCGATGTTTTATGTGTTGAATTTGTTTGTGGTGTTTGATTGTGTTTTCTGTGTGAACAAATTGTTTTGCACTGATGAATTTGAGAAATATTGATTTATTTGTTTGATTTGATTCAATATTGATTTTATATTATAATTGAGAAAAGCTAAATTGATTCAGTTTTACTATTCTATCTAAATTCATATTTATTTCATTTCAAGCTAATTGATTATTATTTGTGTTCAATTTTGAAATTGAGTTATTTCCCTTTGGTGTGTGTTTTGTGTTGTAATGTGCTTGTATGTTTATTTTATGTTCGTATGTATTTCAGAGCCTGTATGTGTGTGTATGTGATTTAATAAAATTCATCTGTTACTACCATACACCTAGTTGTTTCTACAACTGGGAAACCGTAACATATATAAGGTATTTTGACTATTTTTAATCATGATATACAAATTTACCTTTGTATTTACTATGAGAGTACTTTTTATTCTATATAATAAAAAATCCTTGTATGAGTCTCTTTTTCAAATACTTTTCCAATAACTAATTCTTTGTGATTGATTATCATATTGGTTTGAGTTAATGTTATATGTATGATGATTTATTGCAATGCATTACTTGAACTGGAGGTAAGCATAATTTTCCTTAAAAATTGTAAATATTTTGACATTACATAGTATTACAAAGCATTACTTTGCAATTAATGTTATTTATTAAAAAAAAAGAAATGAATGAAAAAATAAACATATCTAAATCAATTAAATGCAATAGAAATCTATTTCTATCTATTTAAATATATTTTTAAAAATAAGTAAGACCGGTCACGGTAGCCTAGTGGTACAGCGTTCGCTTCCTGATCAGGAGGCCCGGGTTCGATTCTCGTTCGCGGAGCCGCGTCAAACCTAAGACATAAAAATAGTTAGTGACTGTTCCTTCGCCAAGCGCTCGGCACTAGAAGTGAAAGTCACGGGTCTTTCGGATATGACCTTAAAAACATAGGTTTCGTGTCACGCTAGGCGTTGGCACGATAAAGAACCCTCACTGCTCAATGGCCCTGAGTGCCGAGTATAGGTCTAAATTTGAAGCCCTTCACCGGCATACCTTGACGTCTCCATATGAGTGAAAAATTCTCGAGAGGGACGTTAAACAATATACAATCAATCAATCAATCATAAAAATAAGTAAGAAGTTTGACCTGTCGATGATTTGTTGGACCGCATGCGTAACAAAATGGACAGTGTAATTTATATCTCAGTTACATTTGTTATTGTTCGACATAAAATTATAAATATATATCAGAAGACACAAAATAAAATAATAAGAGGCATAACAAAACAAAATGCATGCTGCTCTCGAACCCTGTCAATAAAGGTATGGGGCTCACGGCGGATGTGACCAGTTAACAGAGAGTACCTTCTCATGCTAACACCTTACACAACCTTTGGATTTTTCGGGGGCATGTTTTAAGTCCTGTCTGCGAAATTTATTTTTCGTCTATTTTTTCTTTTAGATCAATCACCGTTCGTTATTTTCAGTTACGAAAACATGTAGCATATTGGTCACCTAAAAGACTCAGGAGACATAACAATAGATTTATCTTCTTTTGAGAAAGAACAAATGTATCATAAAGTGTTAAAGTAGAGTAGATGAAATAGCAAAGTTCTTGCGATCTGGTATATGTAGAACAAAACGAGATCGATGTTTTTAAAGACACGGCTTTTCTTTTGACTGTGCTGTTTACGAATTCATATTGTAAAAAATATTTAATCAGAAATCCGAGAATCAATGTAAAAAAGACACAGGGTCAATACCCTTTCGAAACAGTTAATTCTATTAAACAGACTGAAGTTCTTTTCTTCTAATAGAGACATCGTTTATATTAAATTTGTTATGTACGGATGACAACTGTCTTTTTTCACGAGTCATTGACTTTGCAATTGTCAACTGTCCTGAAAATCGAGTTCAGTGAATTGTATTTTGATTCTATAACGATCGCTTAACAACAGAATTATTATTTGTCGTGAGAAAATGGAGATGAATGAAATGAGTTTTGAGTATATTTCAAACACCATTATAAAATCAGAAAACATATCTTTATTTGTTTTAGCAAGATTCAACATAAACTAAATTATATTATATTACAATCACAACACAGTCGTTCTTATAACGCCCCTGCGTTACCTAAAGGTTTTCTCAGTGCCACTGGAAACGCATGTACGAGGGTGATCAAAAAGTTCGCTAACTATCTCTATATCTACAAAACCACAATTCAGATTAGAATAAAATTTGGTAAACACATAGCCATACACTAGTTCTTTATATAAATAACATACGCTGAATAAAGTTTTTTTCCATCATTGTGACGTCACAATGTGCAAATGACGACACAATGTAGGTCACTTGTGACGAAAAATGGTTGTCTCAGTCGAACTCGATCAACAAACGACTGTACAATTTAGTGTATCTTAGAAATCCCTCTGCAGTATCACATAATAATTTGTACACAGTTTATTAAGATAAATGACTTCCTATAAATTCAATCAATGATTGGATTGATCGTTTTAGTGAAGGTAGGCAGATGGTTAAAAATGATACTTGTCATGTTGCCCAGTGAAAGCAAGTTTGAAAAGATATGTGTTTTTAATTAAGCAATTTGCCATTAAAGACCTCCAATCTACACTTTGAAAAATAGTTCAAATATTGAACAATAATATAATCAATAAATACCTAAGATATCGTTTACTTTAGAATTTAAACATATTAGATATGATAAAAAGGAGGCACCCATTCTCTGTCCACCTTGAATAAACGTCTCTCTCGAGACAGAAGATTTGTGTTTTAATGGTCGCCATGCTTATTTTTGGAAAGGATATTCTTATCCACCCATTCTGTTGCCGAGATTTGACCATTTCTGACAAATGAACTGTTCTTGTCATAAAAATTAACTTACATGGAAAGAAATATAAAACTCCGAAAAATATTTCAGCTTTTGTGACAGAACGCTACGAAGGGGTCACTTGACCGCCAATATCACGTAATTTGTGCATGCCCAGAACGGTGGTTGATGTGCATTAAAATTGGAGAGGATTAAGGGGACGAAGGATGTATGGTCACGTGACTCAGTTTTATTACGTCATAATCTCTGATAAAATATGTACAAAACCAGATTGAAACCACAGTATTTGTAAAAAAAAAAAAATGACTGTTTGTTTGAGTTCAACATCTTGTATAAAAATATCTAAAAACTGTCGGAACACTTCTAGTATACCGGTCCCCATAAATATGGCGCTAAAATAGGTGCCGCCGAAGGCGGTGTACAATATATAGACGATTGCGTGAGCGATCGACAAAATCGAAAAAGAAACCACAAATTGCAAATTTGACCCCAAATTCGTGTTCCTTGTGAAAAAATGGGTTTAAAAAACTGGTTTTTAAACACAGTTTTTTAAATGAGAATTAAAAGATTTCGTAAAATAACGTACTTGTTTAGAAAGTAAATCTCCATCTTGCGTTGTTTAGAAATGTAGTCACATGATCAATTTTTAACGTAATCTCATAAATATTCATGAGTTGCGTCACTTATGTGTTGACGTAATGAAGAAATGCCTGATAGGACTCAAAGTCCAATGCTATTAAAATTGCGTGATTTTTGTGAGAAATACAGGGATTTAACAAATGTTAGCTAATTACTGGTCATTGATGGATTGAATTGTGCATCATTATCGATTTCAAAGGAAAAATATTCTGAATATTTGGACATGATTAGGAGGTCAGGATATCGAGCTGCAGTTAACGGTAAGTCGCTTTTACAATGACTTGCCTAAACTCAGCGCTGAAAATCGTAATGTTTCGACAATAGAGTTGATTTA
Organism: Saccostrea cuccullata; assembly: GCF_032062105.1. NCBI lineage: Eukaryota > Metazoa > Mollusca > Bivalvia > Ostreida > Ostreidae > Saccostrea > Saccostrea cuccullata. The sequence goes on from NW_026926399.1 coordinate 224,098, forward strand.
CCCGAACTTTCATTTCTTAAACTTTCCTGTTCTTTGTAAAGCAAAAATTTCGTGAACTAAACCAAAGTGTAAGATATCGGCGCAATTCGACAGGCTGATTCATGCAAGTTTTTGGTCACAAAAGGCACTCATAGTGCCTTTTGTAAGCAAAAATGACATGAATAAGCCCAAAGTCAGAAAGATTACAGAGTGGATTTATAAAACAACCCCAACTTTAAAAAATATTTAACCTAACCCTAATCACTCGATCGGATGCGTTTTGTTGAAGCGAGTGGGAAATTGCGGTTAGTTTACATTCTGCATATCAGCGGCAAGGGAAATAACTGCTCATGCGCAATCGCGTGATTCTGGGGACCGGCATACTAGAAACTTCCCAAACTGTCAAACTTTCTTGCAAATATTTTCAAATTACGGAATAGATTGATCCACTCTTCTGTTTCCCTAAACTGTGCGTCCAACGAGTGGATCTTAGTACAGTAAGATTATATACATGGTAAAACACGGGAGGTATAATATTATAAAAACGGGTCATGATCAGTACATGGTGGGATATTTTATGAATTACAGAACACAACAAATATTTTTAAATGGTTGTTGACGGAAATATTTTGTAGTTATGTCTTACTTCGCTTATTTCGCAAATATGTGACGTCATAGTAGGATTTTCCCGTACTTGAGAAATGTAAACATGACATGTTTTTCTCATGCTCATGTCTTGTTTAACTATGCCCTGTGCAATATTGAGCTCAGCTTCAACAATCGATATTTTTGCAGTTAATCAATAATATGACGAACTTGCATTTCGACGTAAATTTTCAAATATTGAATGATAGGATTTTTTGCAAATTAATTTTTTTGCTGTTTAAGTTGTCTAAAAAAGTACGCAATTTTCCGTCTCCAGATGCAATGTGACAAAAGAATCTTGCTTTTTCGAATTTTTAACCATATTCATACTCTGAAGTATTTTAAAAGACACATTTTCGCTGACATATTTTTAATCTATTCTGAAAAAATTCAATGATCGACCGAGTAATTAGCCCAGAAACATGGAGAATCCAAACTTCACTTGGACACTGTAGAGTTTCGTATTTGCCACTCAATATCTCAAAAATAAGTCTAGAAACCTATTGATATATCTGCTTTAAGGTATGTGGGACATACTAAATAAGATATATGCAAAATATGAAAAAAATTGAACGACGGGTATTTTTTCAGCTAAAAGTCCTTCATCCCCTTAATTTAAAATATATTCAACATTAAAACCAAATGTTCTTTCTTTTATGGAAGTTATTCAGTTAGTTCGCGAACTTTTTGATCACCCCTCGTATCATGATAAAAACATTTATAAATTGCATTTAATTTAAGCAAAGGTTATTTCAGGAAACATATAGAAATAGGAACAAACAGAAGCAGTTTATTATCTGTACTCCCAAAATACCTACTTTTTAATTTTTCATGAAGAATGGTTTTTTTTAAGTGAAGAGATTTACCCATCTTGTTGTTATTGATTTTTGAAAAAGAGAGAGTGTGGAATTAATAAAAGCTCTGTAAGTTTTTTTTTTTTAAAATCCACCTGATTTACAAAACTTTTAGATTTTCTGTTATTGGGATGAACCATCATTTAATTCACAGCAGCTTTAAAATAATAAAACACCGTACACCTGTAATTTTTCTTTGTCAACTGTTAAAATTTTTGTGATCTTTAGACATAATTTAAAAACATTGATATTTGTGTCATTAAAATTGTTCTGAAAATGCGTATTTTATTAAATCTAAATGCAGTATGAAAAAAATGCTTAAATGATATTAAATTCAAATTTAAAAAAAATTAAATTCTTTTACCCACACTAATCTTTTCAATTTTACTTCAAACTTTTATTCAGTTAATTAAAAGTTAATTGATGGGATATTTTATGCTGAAGGCCCTGTTCCCCCTTAATACAGACACTGATAATGAATGAGGGGTTTGAAAAGCAAGAATCCAAGATCATTCTAACAGGGTCAAGGTCGTATGGTTCGGAATTCATCTCGCGGCTGTAACTTTGTGAAAGAATAATTTGCAATATGGCTCATTATTGACAGACAGATTACTCCAAATAAGATTGTGCAAAAGGGTGCGTATATTGACTGTCTTTTTAATGAAAAAGTCACTTGTGACTACACGTTTTAGCATAAGTTTTAAACTTCCTTATTAAAATTAAAACAAAAATAATATTCAACCAATATCCTTAAAAGCTAACATTGATATATTAATAATTTTAAAATTTGCGCTTATATAATAATGATAATATCAAAACCATCAGGGTCTTTTTTCAATAAGATTGTAAATAATTCTTGGACATTGATTAAATCTGACTATGGTCATGATGATTATGCATGAAACAAATCTTATCAAATAATCTGAATAAAGACAATGACCTATTATAAACTAAGAAAGAAATGATTTCATTGCAATTTACTTTGACATCTAAAAGGACAAAATATGTCACTTTTTATGTTTTCAACTTTTTAATGTTTATACACAGTTTTCAACGCTTTTGTAGTTTGCAAAAAGTAATATATTACTTTCAGTGTTTATGGTTACTATGATCAATCAAAAATATAATGTTTAAATAATTACTGTGAACAATCAAAATGGGGATTTAGTGGATCAAATGAAAACAAAATTTATGCCTTTACTAATAACGGTATATTAGTACCATTAATTTATTAAATTAATAGTACTATGAAAATGGTTTAAAAAGAACAGTGCTCAAACTGCATAAATATATATATATATACAAATATGCATTTCAGTAATTTCATTACAATTCCTGGATTTCAGTACCAATGATTAATAATAACAGCAGCCATCAGCCCACACTTACAATAAAATAAAGTTCATAATCTAATTTTTATTACACGTAACTTAATAGCATTATAGGTATCTAACAACAATAACATTTTAGTAATAACAATTTAAGTCACAATCAAATCATTACAAAACAATAATATACTTTGTTTGTAATTATATCATTATTAATACAAATGAATAATATACAATAATGGACTCTTTTGGTGTTGAATATGGTTTGTTTTTTACCAGAAAAGTATCAATATTGAGCGAGGCAAAATTTTTTAGCCTTTGTTTTATATTGAATTTGACTACGGAATAGTGCGTCCATCTGATCATACATAGGGCTCATTGCGGGTGTGACCGGTTGACAGGGGATGTTTCCTCCATATAAGCATCTGCTCCTACCTCTGGATTTTCAATGGGTACGTGTTTTATGCCTCTTTAACTTACGTTTCGTTGTCTTCACCGTTTAAATGTACATATAGTAAAGTGTTTCTCAAATTATTGATTATAGCGTTATTAAAATATATGACTTTGTATGTTTGTCTTAATTAAAAAGCTCATTCATGCATTATGATATCTCTAAATCAATTGTATGTAATTTGAGCTAAAATGCGTAGTTATTACAATTATCTCTCAAGTTTGTAGACAATTGCTATAAAGGACATCATTTACCTGGTATAAAACTTCCTGTCAGCTCTACACTGTGATTAAATGATTTGTAATTTTCATAGTACGTAGCTATTTTTCTAATAAACCTTTTCTATGACTTTGAAATCATACATACTGACCTAGTCTTTATCATTCTCATAAAAATGCTGAATTACTCGTTAAGTAACAACTTCCCGATACAAGACTTATAAAACGACATTTACTGAGCAGAAAACTAATTTCAGTATTTCTATCTACGCATTTACTTAAACATTTGTCATACTAGATCTTAAGTAGCATTTTTAAACAGTCATTCTACAAAAACATGACCAATTAAGATTTTTCTATGTCGCTTAACAAATATACCATTCTAATATCTTGACTATGAATTTTATGATCGATTTCAACCCTTGGTCTCAACAAACACACATAGTTTTGTAAATATATTTACCTACTGTATATATGTGCAGTTAAAGTTTCGGTAAGAAAATAATGTAATTTTGAAAAACGAATTCAACTGCAAATCTTCATGTCGCTTCATTCATTTACAATTTCAAGATGGAATTCTCAGCCGTAAAAGAGTCCCAAACAGATTGCGATGAATGTTAAAACAAGTTTTTTTATCCTATATAAAATTAAATCAAACCACTTTTTGCAAAGAAATACATGGATCTTCTTTCATGCGAAATGTTTGCATGTCGCCAAAAATATCTATTAACTTCCGTAACCATTTTTTTTTAATTTCACGAACAGAATGCAGGTTTAAAAAGAACTGAAACTTATCTGAAAGTGACCAAGAAACCTTGTATCTTTGATTCTAGTAGCGAGTCAGCTATTTTAAGACGAGTACATTTTCGAAATAACAAAATGAATTACAGAAAAACTGTTGTCTCTCTTAAAAATTTAACTTCTGTAACCGTATTTCAGGAAAGTTTTTGCATTAAAGGTATACAATTTTATATTTTTTTTTATTTTAGGAGTGAAATACTTCATACTTTTGTTAAATATCCGAAAAAAAGCTTTGATTTTAACTATCGCCGAGAATTTTAACTTTTATTGCTTGGAAATTAACTTCCGTTACGTTAACTTCCGTAACTATATTTTTACCGAAATTTTAATTCAATTTTCAGACTCATGCGAAACTTCATGAATCGTATTTTAGCATTCTATACTGAACATCAGAAACAAAAAAATTGTCAAATTCAGCGTTATTTTAAAAAAAAAAAAGGTTTGATAAAGCATTAACTTCCGTAACCTTACCTTGAAATCAATGTAATATTAAAATCATTGCAGAAATTTAACGATGCCAGATTTGTGGACACTTCTTTTTTTTCAAGTTCACTGATATGCCTTTAAAGAATTATGATGTTCATTTTGTTTTTTAAGACAATTATTTTTTTCATGTTTTATATCTTGAATTGGTCCATTTATCGTAGAATGACTGCTAAAAAAATTATAGTAGTCTCCTAATTTAAAAGCAGCATTTTATTCAGGTGATAGAGCTAGTAGATCCCAGAGAGAGAGAGAGAGAGAGAGAGAGAGAGAGAGATTTTGAAAATACCATAGATAAAAGAACTTTTTCAATACTTTACTTGATCCGTACAGCACTTTATAAGTGACGTGAATCAAAGATTATGTAGTGTTTGGCACTTTGAAGCAATCTGTTCTTCACACTAGACAATTACTGGGTAGTGATCCAAATGATTTATATGTGTGCAGCGGCAGTTGTGACCTCACCAAAGACAAGTCAAGTAACGCTGTTAACAATGGTTGCAACAAACGGTTTAAGCTGTGTATTTGAGAAGAAATAATGTTAGACGGGCATATCGCTGAATATTTTTCAAACATACCGATGTCGAATCACGGAATCCATTACTTGTAATGTGAACATTTTCTACAACAGAAATTCTCAGCAAAAATGCTGTTGTCATACAGCCTTCGGTGTTTACCTTTAGGTGTGTGAGATGTTAAGAAACATATCCTGCGATAGACTGGTAAAACATTTTTTCTGCTCCTAATTTCAGCTAGCACCGACCGCTGTAATCACTGCTTTCAACGTTGTTTGAGGAATTGGTTGTGACCTAACAATGCATGCGCGCTGGCCCTTCGGTGAATGCAGCTTAAATTCCAGTAAATATGTAGTGTTATGAACTATTGTGTTTGTATGAAATATATGTATATGTTAATAATGACAGTCAAAATCTCATTGGAGCTTGTGTTATTTTGACTATCTTTAAATAACGTTTATCATAGTTTAAATCACGTTTATCATAAAGCTTTGACGTAAGATAACCATTTACGTATATCTATCTAGTGAAATAGCAAAATGTAAATATCGCGCGAGTGTCGCAATGGTTAGAGCGTTTGCTCTAGAGTCGCGAAGTAAGAAGTTGATCCTTTTGTCGTGGGTTCGAATCCCACTGTGGGACTTGGAGACCGGTCCTTTGGATGAGACCGCATAAACAAAGGTCCCATGTCGCAGTAGGTGCTGACACGAAAAAGGATCCCTTCCTGTTCAATGGCCCTAAGTACCGAGTATAGGACAAAATTTGAAGCTTTCCTTCGGCAATTGATGGCGTCTTCATATGAGTGAAAAATTCTCGAGAGGGACATTAAACAACATACAATCAATCAATCAAAATTTGAATGTCGCCATCGTGTCGCAGTGGTAAATATAAGAGCGTTTGCTCTAGAGCCGCGAAGTAAGGAGTTGATCTTTACGTTGCGGATGCTCAAAGACTTTACGTTCAACTCATGAACTCATATGATATATGAGCGAAAAATTCTTGAACGGGACATCAAACAAACAAAACTTTTGAACGAAACACAGAAAAGTTAGAATCATCACGTTTATCATAAAGCTATGTACTTAGATAATCGTTTTTGTCTTATCCAAGTAAAATATTCAAATGTGAAACATATGTGTCAGACTCTGTGGTATCTTTTATTTCAAGTTCACCGGGATATAACATGTCGACATAAGAATGTGAATAACTATTGCTAATTGACAATGCATCGTCGAATTGACGACCATAGCAAGTATTTTCTTTTTTTTCATGCATAAGATCTTAAACAAATTCTGCTTCATATGAATACAAAAGTAATCTGCTAATAACTGGGTGCAATTGGTACTCATGATTATTGGAAGACCTCGTCTCCCAAAAACCACATAGATTTTGTCAATCAGAAGCTCGAATATCTTTTTGTTGTCAACTTCAGAGTACATGTACTTGTGTGTACAATCAAAGTGTTTATCAACAAAGTAATTATGCAGATGAAAAGGTAGGTCAATTTGGAAGTTCTAGGTATGGATAAAACTATATAAAAAAGTTGGTTATCGACAAAAATATATTGACCAAGGCAAAACTGGGGTCAATATTGATATTTTTTAAAAAATAAAATAAAAAATTCAGGACGGAAAAGTTGTTATTGTATTACAGTAACATATTTTCCTCTCCTGCTAGTTCGACGATTACATTTTTCTCTTCAACAGTAAAACCAACAGCTGATAATTTACCAAATATTAATCCCTGTTTGACTTCTTTGCAACTTCCGGGACAACTGGTTGAACGTTTTGTTAAAGAAAATGGAACATTTCACACCAGACCATCTGTTTATTGGGTTTTCAGATGAAACCAGTGGAGACTAATATTGACTATCTTGTCCTTTATTGAAGGAGATATGTACTTTATGTGATTACATTAAACTGAATCTCATATGACCTAGAACCTCAAGCGAAAATTTTGACGATATTTCTTTTGACTTTGTTTGACTGGAGATTCTTAATCACGTACTTTAATTGCTTCGCTCCATGCATACGATAACTAAAAAAAATCAAACCTTTACAAATTTATTGATAGGATTTGTTTACTTTTTTCAACAATTTGAACAATGTGCTATTTTAAAGGATGCTTGATAAGATATCAATAATACATAGCAATACTTTTGATCTGAACCATCATATATTAAAAAGAGATGTACCCTGCCTGATTTCAAAACAATGCATGTATTAAGAAATTGAATATCAGTGTTTAAAGCCTTATTTGCGCCCATGATGTAATTATTTTTTTAGGAATCATCCGTGGTCACTTAACTAACAGAAGGCGGGTTGTCTTGGAATATATCTTTTTCCTGATCAAATAAGGCTGTTTTTTATGATTTGCAACACTCATGAACGTGGTTTTTCTATGAAGACATTTCTCAATGGCTTGATTGATTGATTGATTGTATATTGTTTAACGTCCCTCTCGAGTATTTTTCACTCATATGGAGACGTCACCGTATGCCGGTGAAGGGCTTCAAATTTAGACCTATACTCGGCACTCAGGGCCATTGAGCAGTTTTTTATCGTGCCAGCGCCTACCGTGACACGGGACCTACGTTTTTAAGGTCATATCCGAAAGACCCGTGACTTTCACTTCTAGTGCCGAGCGCTTGGCGAAGGAACAGTCACTACCTTTGTTTACGTCTTAGGTATGACGCGGCGCCGGGAACGAGAATCGAACCCGGGCCACCCGATCACGAAGCGAACGCTCTACCACTAGGCTACAGTGACCGGTCTCAATGGCTTGAATAGAAAAAATAAAAAGAATGTGCTTTCTAAATAATAAAGTTACACGAATTTATCAGTAAACAAAAATATGCATGTCTAATTTGTTGAAGTATAATACCACACAATTGAATCTGTTAAAAAGGCTAAAAATAAACATCAGTCATTACGGAATTCACTAGTCCTTTGCTCGAAGCTTAAAATGTTTTTCAGAATACTCCTAGGAGGAATAGATGGTGGAAGTAAGCACAAGCAGAAATATATGAGGATTGTCTTTGAGGAAAAAAAATCAATAAAAACCAACAACAAAACAAACTAACAACCAAACAAACAAGATTAACGGCATAACAAACACCCTATTGACTCACCTTAAATATATTACTTGTAAGTAGGGCCTTTATAAACTGAAAAAGGTTAAGATAATGAACAGAAATAGATAGCTTAAAACCACCGTGAGCACAGCTGTGAGCAATGCCAAAACATGCACCTCTGTAAACATCTGAAATGGGATCAGCACCCTATGTGGGGAAAGTATCCCTGTCCACCACCAAGAGTCCTTTGTATTGATCAGGAAAACGGAGTAGTCGGAGCTGAAAATGGTCCACATGTATAAAAACAGTGACCTATAACTTAAAAAGAAACATGTCAAAGTTCTACCGATTGGTAGACTGTATTCGCTAGTAAGGTCATTAAAGCCATGGTAGAATTCACGAAATGCTGATTCTTTATTGGTGTACCGCTCACATAAATTGATTTAATGTGATAGGTCAAGATATGACATAGGATTGTTAATCTCGAAATTCCATTATATCAGTAAGATCGAAAGTACAATGATTTGATAATTGCATAATTATGTTGAACTCCAGAAAATTGCAATAATTATTCATTATTTCTTTCTTTGGTCTTTCCAGTTAATAGATTTTGTTATGCAAACTAGAAATCAATTACACATTTTACATTTACTAGAGCATACTGGGTTACGTTACTTAATTAAGTGTATAACAAAATCAATGTTAAAAAATTTGATAATGACACAAGGTCAGTTTCATTGACTCATTCACAGTTAGTAATACCCCATCGTCCTTCTTTTTGTTTGTTTCTTGTCCAGTATTTTTTCTAAAGTCATTTTCTTAAATTAGGTATCACATTTCTTGTTCTTCTTATGATCTTTTATCTTTGATGCTGTTTTGGAAAGGCTTATTTTAAAATAAGATTTACCTAGCTGTCCTAATCATGTTTTAATGCCTTTTGTTTTTTGCACCTTCAGGGACACAATTGCAAATTTAATTTTAGTACATCTCTAAAAAATGGACCAAAATTATGCAAAAGTTATAAATTATATGCATCTTCAGCTAAATGAAAGAATACTTGCTGAAGAATTTTCTTTCTTATTGTATTCTCCTGTTGTTTTTCTATCTATCAAGAAAAAAATCTTATATATAGGGTTCATTACATGTGTATTTTTCACCAATTTACACTTAAAAAATTTTCAGTCACTTTTAAAATTTGTCATCAGAGAAACAATGCAGCTTTCTTTGAATTCGACCAATTTTAAAATTTGTCCATTTTAAATAAAAAGGAGGCAAAAGGATCACTTCATTATAAATAGGGATCTGACCTATAGGACCGGGCTTGGTTTTATTCTCTACAAAAAGCTTGTCGATTTCCGTTCTGATTAATGACATTAGGCTGAATACATATAACAATTTGCTTTTCCTAAATTTTTATTTCAGTGAGTAGAGATAGGGGGTACCTTTTTTATTGATTTTCTGAGTTTGTTATCTCCAAATGTAATAATTGATATTTGTCTTTACTTCTCATTGTGCGTAAAGGTCATGTCTGCTGTCTCTGAAGTTCTATTCTTTATGTCTAGGCTATTTATCCGTGGATATAATAAAAACTTGTCATTAATGTGTGCAAATTATAAAGGCCTAAATGAAATCTAAGGGAGTGCATTTACTGAAATATGTAGCCAAAATTAATGTGATTAAATACAAAGGAATATAAACAATTGAAATTCGTCGCAGCTCAATGCTGCCAAGAAAACCCGCATTGAGTAACATACAGTGAGTTATTCTTGTCCTCGGAGAAAGTGTGCTTATATTGAGGTTCGTTCCACCTGACTGACAACTGTACATTGGATTGTTACGATTTCATATCTCTTTAGTGTTTCTTATATCAAGAACGGGCATGCATAAGGGATAGAAAATTGAAGGAAAAAATACACAAGTCTATAAAAAATTAAAATAGTCTTTGAAAAGGCGAAATTTAAAACTTTATATGTGTTGTACCAGGTGGATTCGAACCCCCGACTTCAAAAAGAGTGTTTCCAAGGCATAATAGTCAGCGCATATATTAACTGAGCTAGTCTGACTGTAAGAACGTATGGCATAAATTTAAAGCAGATTATGAAAATCGGGTTTCCTTATTTTTTGTAGGTTTTTTGTGAATTTCGACCCCAGGGCAGGGGTGCCCCTAAAAAAATCTTATCTTAAATTATTCCTTACATCCTAACCTATCAAAATATCACAATTTTGTTTAGGGGCAGGCCTGCCCTAAAGGACTTCAAGGCCAAAATTCATGCAAAAATCAACGCTTTAAAGGACAAAATGGTGTTTCGATCAACTTTGGAGGTTTATTGTAAAGTTGTAAATAATAGATTTAAGGTATAAAATACAAATTTAGAAAATTTAGACATATATACGGTATAGAACAACAAATAAAGATTGATTTTTAAATGTCACTTTTTCCGGGAAATTGTTCTCTCCTATAGGTCAATTCTTTTGTTAAAGCGAATACATCCTTTCCCAGTGTCCAGTAATTTCAATACCCAAGACGTGGTCGGGAGGGTTGTGAGTTCGAATTTCGGCCGCGAAGGACCTAATAAAGTTGCATGAAAAATGTGTAGCAACTGTTCTTTTGCCATGCGCTCGGCACTTGAACTTAAACTTGTGGTTCCTCCGGATGAGACTTGAAAACCGAGTTCCCGTATCGCGACAAGCGTTGGCACGATTGATCCTTTACTGCTCAATGGCCCTGAGTGCTGAGCAAAGGTCAAAATCTGAAGTAGTATATTGTGACGTCTCTACATGAGTGAAAAATTCTCAAATATGACGTAAAACAACAATCAATGAACCGATCAATCGATACTCAAGAGCACGAAAGGCTAAGGACAGATGAGTTTTCAACATCCTCGTTTGGAGCCAGAATTTCTGTGCAAGTTATAATGACATTGTAAACAAACATACCCTATGAATTGAAAGTATTTTGGAAGTATTTAGCTACCTTGTTTCATGCCAATTGTTAGGCGCTTTTTTCATGCTGAATTTGACTACGGAATGTTCAGTCTAATACTTAGAACTAATGGCGGGTGTGATCAGTCATCATGGGGATGCTTACTCCTTCTGGGCACCTGGTCCCATGCACTTTTGAACTTTTTGGGATCCCATAATCTAATCTGTTCAAACATTTTAATGTTGTAGATATTTTCAGATAGATGTGCTCGTTATCTATTTTTATAAAGAAAAAATAAAGATATTCCTACACAGTAGAATAAATTGTAAAACTGTTATTTGAGGTATATGTTCGTCCACACGTGAAAAAGTTATTTTTGTATTTCGAGTTATATTTTAACGTTTGAGATATTTTTGTCCTTATGAGTTATATTTGAGCATTTAAGTTATTTTTGTACCGATGGTTTTGACATGCATGTCTTCCAGGAACAGAATACAGAACATATGTCAGTTGACTCGTATACGTAGTCTGATCTCATATTTCATTTTCTTTTAGCATCACTGAAATTCAAGGATGAAGTCTTATCAGAAGACATCGATCGGTCTTTCAATTAAATGCTTTAATATTCTTTTTACATAAGACAATAGAAAGATTTCTTTATAAGAACCTTATTAAGTCACCATGATATTTAAATTCTGGATGTTCTTTAGAATAGATCTATACTCTAAAATATTAACCGTACTGGAGGAAAAACTTTAAGAGCATTGTGCACTAATATATTCAAAAGGTAATGTAAATCAGATATGGAAACATAAATTTCAAAGGAACTTTTGGAAAATCTGAAACCACAAAAGTTTACTAAAATCAACAACATAAAAACCTACGACTTTTCAATTTTATATACACCATCCCCACGATAAAAAAAAATCCGGGCTTTTTGATATCATTGACACCTGCTTTTTCAATGAAAATGGAACTCGTAAATTTATTTACCTTGTCATTGATCATTTGCAAAATTATTTTGTTATAAAATTCTGATGGTACACACGTGTACTCTGAATGAGTTTCATTATATATCAAAGTGCAGCTCGCTACAAACAAAAAAAACTATAGTTAACAGAAAAACACATGAAATTTCAAAATATGATTAGTTTTAAAAACATTATGAATAACAATAAACACTGCTTTCTGAGAAAATTGTGCACCTTTATAAAGAAAATAAATAAAATATGCTCCCCGGCCTAAATTGCCATACTTCACATATATAGCAACCTACATTTTTTTTTATTTTTTGTTGTTGTTTAGTTTCTTATTCACGCATGCCTTTTAGACCTACTGTTATATATAAAATCACCTATATGTATTTGTAGTCTCTGTATACTATTGAAAAATGGTAAAGAGATGCAAACAAATGATTGATTGATTGAAGCTGGTATTAACAAGATGCTTGAGTTTTTGATTTACAATATCTGCGTGGTTTTTGAAGACCAGCTCTCCAAAAAATCTATTGGAATTACTGTGGGTACCAATTTTGCCCCCTCATTATTATTTTTTTGTATTCATATGAAGCAGAATTTGTCCAAAGTGTCCAATTTGTCCAGTTACCTTCATCTCTTGCATGCAGAATGTACATATCTTACTTGATTCGATACGCAAGAGCATGCTCTACGTATGAACAATTTTTAAAACGAGGTAAATTATTGACAAACAAGTTAATGAAACAAGACTATCAGCAGTCTTATTTAAAGTTATCCTTTGGACAAAGATCTATGGTCGATACAATGACCTTGTCAGCAAATACAATGTATAATTTAGTCAAATGCTGACCGACGTTTTCATACTAATTGTTAGTCCATTATTTATACACTGAATTGACGACGGATTTCCCGAACATGACAAGAAGCACACGGCGGGTGTGACCGGTCGGCAGGGGATGCTCACTCCTCCATGGCACCTGATCCTACGTCTGATGTTTTGGAGGTCCGTGTTAGTTCTGCTCCTATTTTGTATTGTTTTATAGACTTTGACATTGAATACCATTTGTTATCTCCATATCCTTCATTCTAAAATCATATTCGAAAAAAAGAAGAAAACACTTGACATTTAGATACTAGAATATCAACGACGTATTGTCAATTAACAATGGTTATTTCCATTCTTATGTCGATATGATACATATCCTTGTGATCTTGAAATAAAAGATACCACAGAGTTTTACACAACTGTTTTATATTTATATATTTTTTTAAAATGTTATGATTATCTAACAACCAAGCTTTATGACAAACGTGCCGATTTTAACTTTTCAATCGTCAACTTCTCTTATGCAGACATATAACTTCATAAACTGCATACTGGGTCTATATCTCTCTGTTGATTCGATACGTAAGAGCATGTTCGACGCTTGAATAATTTGTAAAAAGAAGTAAATTATTGACAGACAAAATGCTAAATCGAGATTACGGTATAAGCAACCTCGTTTAAAGTAATAATTTCGTAATTTTTTTGCTTGATACAATGCACACGGCGGGTGTGACCGATCGGCAGGGGATGCCCACTCCTCCATTGCACCTGATCCCATCTCTGACGTTTTGGAGGTCCGTTTTTGCTCTGCTCCTATTTTGTATTATTTTATGGATTTTTGATCTTGAATACTGTTCGTTGTCTCAATGTGTTTCATTGGATAGTTTACTTTAAAAAGACGTTCATATTAACCTAATAACAAGAATATTTTAACAATAAACCTGCTGACATCAACTTTTCTATCGTCAACTTCCCTTACTTATGTAGCAATGTACCCTTTTTAACTGCGTATGAGGTCTAAATTTCTGGTCGGCAGGGAATACTCACTCCTCCATGGCACCCGATCTCACATCTGATTTTTTGGAGGTCCGTTTTTAGCTTTGGTCAGAGTAGAAGAGCTTTCGATTATTCACGCATGTCCTTTTAGTCTGTCTGTTATATATAAATTTTTCAAAATGCTACTTTACAGTTTTGTATACTATTTCAATATAACTTGGCATATAAGTAGATTACACTAAGATACATAATTCTGTGTATCGGTTTTTGATTTAACAATGATGTTGGCGTTGTTATTTAAAATAGAAATTTCTGTGAAATTTTTCAAAATGCTACTCCTCCTACAAAAATCTGACTTCAATATAACTTGGCACACAAGTAGACTACACTAAGATACATAATTCTGTGTATTTTTATTTCATATGAAGCAGATGTTTTGTTACTAAAAATAGAAATTTCTGTGAAATTCTTTCAAAATGCTACTCCTCCTACAGTTTTGGTCTGATTTCAATATAACTTGGCAAACAAATAGACTACACTAAGTTACATAATTCTGTATATCAATTTTTATTTCGATGAATTATTGACGTTGTTAATAAAAATAGAAATTTCTGTGAAATTATTTAAAGTGCTATCCTTTACAGTTTTGGTCTGATACAATATAACTTGGCACACAATACTACATAAGATACATAATTCTGTCAAATGGTTTTTGATTTCCGACGGTGTTTCATTGTTACTAAAAATAGAAATTTCTGTGAAATTATTCAAAATACTCCCCCTACAAATTTAGTCTGATTTCAATATAACTTGGCACACAAGTAGACACACTAAGATACATAATTCTGTATATCGGTTTTTGATTTCGACGAACGGTGTTGGCGTTGATACCTAAAATAGAAATTTCTGTGAAATTCTTTCAAAATGCTATTCCTCCTACAGTTTTGGTATGATTTCAATATAACTTTGCATTCAAGTACTACACTAAGGTACATAATTCTTTATATCCGTTTTTGACTTAATGAACATTATTCTTGGTTAATAAAGATAGCAATTTCTGTTACTTCAAATTTGCTACTTCAAATACAGTTTTGTCTGATTATAATATAATGGCTTATAGACTTCTAAGAACTTAAGAGACTTATTCAAGGATCATTATTCTCTTTTTTTGTGCAAATTTTCAATTGAAAAAAATTATACTGTATTTTATAAACAAACTGCTTTTATATTTATATAACAAAAAAAAATTCTGAGAGATAGTTGGTTTACAGTAAAGCTTTAATGTAAACTAATACAAATGATTTTGAAGTGAATATTGAGTTAATTTTTAGCTCTATGCAGACATATAACTTCATAAACTGCATACTGGGTCTCCATCTCTCTGTTGATTCGTACTGAGCATGTTCGTCTGTCTTGAATAATTTTTAAAATGCTAAATTATTACAGAAAAAATGCTGAATTTCAATATAACTTGGCACACAACCTAGTTTAAAGATACATAATTCTGTTTATTTTTTTGATTTCAATGCACACGGCGGGTGTGCCGTGGTTACTAAAAATAGAAATTTCTGTAAAATTCTTTGCAAATGCTACCCATCTCTACAGTTTTGGAGACTTCAATATAACTTGCACACAAGTAGCTCCTATTTTGTATTATTTTATCGGATTTTTGATCTCGAATACTGGTGTTGCCGTGTGTTACTAAAAATGAAATATTGTATTGTTTAAAAATCGTTCATGTTAAACTAATAACAAGACTTAATGATAAAACTGCTGCACACAACTTTTCTACACTAAGAACTAAAGAGACTTTATCAGCGAATGTACCCTTTTTAACTGCTGTATGAGGTCTAAATTTCTGGTCGGCAAGTACTTTTCTCTTCCTTTGCTATAAGTTCAAACCAGTAGAGCTTCAGTCTCGACAGAGACTTTTTCTTCCTTGAGCTTGAATATTGTTCGATCTCTCCAACTGTTATTAACAATTGTTTTTAGAATTCATTTTTGCCAAAATATTCAAGTAAAACTAAAAGAAATCAAATGCCAATTAAAATACCCAAAAGTAGTAAGAGGTCAAATGGTAGTCTAAGAAAATCGAAAGATATAAAAAAAAAAATCCGTTTTTTTCTGGCAGACAAGGTGTTTTCTACGAAAATTAATGATATGAAAATACTTTTATTTTACTTTTATTGGCTGTCTTAAATTTGCCATTTCAGGTCCGTTGACTGTCAGTTTGACCAATAAACCCTAACATGGCACCATCTTCCAATCAAGGTATATCTTCGTTAAGTATTATTGATGACACAAGTCCCTGTCCTCAGATAAGTTCTAGTCCTAAGCTTTTTATGTTCTACTTCTGAGTTCCCAATTCTATTGTTCTCAGTTAAGAATCTCATCGATAACTTTGTGTTTCCGTTCATTTTATAGTACTTAGTATCAATGGGTTGGAGTGGTCTATTCTGAACAATTCCATTAGAAAAGAATTTACAAAATCTTAATCCACTGCCAACATCACAATCTAATTTATTCTAACAAAATAAGAAGAGTTTTTGAAAGTAAATTACAGTTTCATATTTGTTTACTAGTCTTCTGTTTTAATTTACTGTCACTCATAAGTAAACTTATTATATCTTAAATGAAATGAATATATAACAGGTTTACAATGTTCAAATAGAAGTTTGTGCCAAAGAAATATATGGAGATAACGAACAGTATTTAAGCTCAAAAATCCATTAAACGGAACAACTTTTGGAGCAGAGCAAATACGGACCTCTACAACATCAAAGGTGGTATCAGGTGTCAGGTCCTATAAGTTTACATTCAACATCAATCTTTATGAATTCGACTCTCCTTAAAGTCCGTTTTTACAATAGGAATAGAACCAATAATTCAGTGTTACATTATCCCCGGTTCAAGGAGAGTTCAACATTTTTTGTTTTGCTAAATTACTTTTCATTTCTCACGAGATGTCATATAAAAAGAAACATGCTCCCTTCGGAACATTTCGGTAATTATCCGTTTAGCCAATGGTGATTATACGACATTTGAAGTGATACTCTTGAGTCAGAATTAATTTCGATCGGAGAGACACAAAACGTGATCACCGGAACTACTCCCGTGAGTAAGTGATTGAAACTGAACAAATATTCTGTCACTCGACTTTTTCCCTTGACAATCAAAGCGCGACACAGTTTGCAAACGACACTTGACTTTTAATAATTTTTTGATATTTTCAGTGTAAAATTAGCAAAATTTTGCTTTTGTGTTGATAGTTTTTTTTTCTTTTTTGAGTACTTTTTACATGTACTATGGGAAGAATTCATTCCAAAACACATGACACGAAAAATTTCTTCAAACAAACTCTCAAAATTTCATATTACTACTTGCATTACTCAGACAATGTTTGGCGAAGTTATTAAGGGAGATTCCACATTTATTTTTTATTAGTCCACGTAGAGTATGTCTATTCCAATTTTTTTTTTTACGAAATTAGTTTCAAAAATTATAATTAACCTTACATAACTTTTCATTTTTTTACATGAAATTTGTACCTGATATCTAAGAGTTTGCCTAGGTGTAAGATTTCGATTTTTTAAGAATTGCTATAAAAATTAATATTCGATTTTAAAACAATCAGCTTTGCTGTCTCTTTCAAATAAAGTCATTGGCTTCTTGCAATGATGTAAAATCATCAAATTTGAATACTAATGATTTTCATTATTATTAACATGAGGAATAATGTTTCATATAAAATACCAATGGTTGTTTTAGAGATTGTCGTATGCGTAAGTTATGTAATGAAGTATGTTTTTTCTTAATATGTTTATAGGATGAACCCAGAGCTCTAATTGATTAAGAAATGTTTTGTAACATATCCTTGATAACGTTGTGATTTTGAAAACTAATGATTTCTTCGCGCAGCTACATAACATCTAATGATAGCAATTTTTCAAGTTTAATGATCATTGTATTACGTCTGTACCTTCATATGATAGTCTCTTAACTCCAAGAATCTTATCCGGCCATAAATAAGATGAAAAGAGACTGTCTATATTAGACATGTTTTCAATTCTATGTCAGGTAAATGAATTTATAAATTACACCTGGTATTTTTGGTTTTTGTTTGTTTTTCTTGTTTGTTTCCCTTTTTGCTGACTTCATGTTTATTTTATGTTTTAATTTTCCTTTACACAACAGACAGGGTATCAATATATTCTTCAACTTTGTTTTTAAATCTTGGGAGTCCAAGATTAGAAGCCATTTGTTTTGTCTACCTTGTCGTGAACTTTACCTACTGTCAAGTGCATCCGTTCTATTTTCTCTGGTTTCAGACTTTGTCTAGCATTCTTTCTGATTGTTGTTTCATAATAAATGTCCGGTATAATCGCCGTATTCTTTCATGGTTCCAGGGTGCAATAGCTATTAAACTGGATGATAGGATTGAGTAGAAAGACTGATATGATGGTATTAAAGGAATGGGTAGCCTTGTCTCTATGAAGGTGAATACTAAGGTCAATTTATTTAGTTGGTGGTGGTCATGTTATATAGATAATCACTGGATTTGCACTTGTTTTGCTTTTTACAACAGGTAAAATTTGGATTATCTATAAGTTAAAATACCCAATTCTGTTGTGTCTTGACTGCATTTATTTTCTAAATATCCCACGAAGATCAGAGTGTTGCTCGTGTCGTGTTCAATCAAGAAAACAGTTTTATCTAGTTAAACATATTATAGTATTTTAGCCTACTTACAATCCTTGTACAGAAATAGAATGGAATGCTATACAGAAATCAAATTTTTGAGGATAGACATGGTTTTAAGTACCACCATTAATTTCAAAGGGAAAAGAAACACACATGAAAAGATTACAACAAACCATTAATGAAGTATATAGAATGCTACATGTATATATAGAATACTACGTTTTACCTCTTTATTTCAGTATAGTCGTAAGAAAGTAACTCTACGAGAAATCACTGGATTCACGTATTTTTAGGTGGTTATCTAGATTTCTAAGTACATTGATTTTTTACTTTTAAAGTATTGCTAATAGATTAACTTTTCATGCCCCACCCTTTTCAATTATCAAAATTTGCTGCGCTGAAGGGCGTGTTTTGGAACCTTTACTCCAATAAAACCATTACTTTGATACGAACATCCCTTCTGTATTGTATAGGTTGCTTCTAACATAACTTTAAGACTATCTGGGTATGGTTTGTATGTTTACTGTATACTAATTGAATTAGCAACCTCTAGAAGATGTCATATTGTAAATTCATTGTCCAAAAATCCGATTGATATCTGTAGTTAAGTGTTGCTTTTTTGGTTCACAGAGAGTTCAGTATTTAGTTAGTGCAAATAATTGCTGGTCTGCTCCTCTGGAGCGCGACCATAAAGCACAATCCCCTTGTTCCCTTCGGAACCTTTCTTTGATTATCTCCTTAACTAAGGGTGATTACGACGCTTCAGGCGCGCTAATGTTTGTATGGAATTGGCTAAATTATCCACATTTATCACGAAAAAACACAAACGACAAGTCAAAATGTCTCCCCAGAGTAAGTAGTTATATTTGATATGTGAGAAGGGTACTACTTGTAAAAACAATAGCAGACTTGAGAGATGCATGTGCTTTTTCAAACTGGAAAAAACACATCGATATCTTATTATAGATACAGTAAAAAAGAAAAACAAATAAAGCCTTCCACTGTGTTGTATTTGAACTGACATATTTCAAGAAAAGAAGACGTTTTTTTTATTTATTTGGAATATTTAGTCTACCTAATTAATACAGAGGGCTCACTGCTGTGTGACCGAAAGAGGGCTCAAACTATTACAAGGCAACTGGTGCTGCCCCTGGAATTTTCTGGTCTGTTTATAATTCTAATCGTTTTGTAGGTTTTCTTTCTTTCTTCATTGTTGTCATTTATAACTAAAACATTTGCTTAGAACGTAAGCCTGAAGGTAGCAGTTTGATTCGAGGGTTTGGCAAAACTTTTTATTCTGTATCATGTACTGTCTTCCTTATTTGCGAAGTCGGTGATCAAGTTTTAATTGCGCATTTAACATGGTTAATTGTCTAGCATCAACAAAATTCTGATGACATATATACAGTATATTCAGTTGCATGATTCCTCATACGCTTAGAAGTAACTTGCAAAAAATATCATACTTGTCCAACCTCTTATTTTTATCTACGCTCAGTAAAACAAACAAATATATTTTTTAACTTTCCGATTATTGCCCCTTTTAGATTCCGTGCAAAAAATAAAAGCCTGGTTCATGTTTTTATGAAATGCGAAGAACGAGTAATAATTTCTTAACTATAAGGTCAGAGTGCCGTTTGTGACGTCAAGTGTAACGTGCAATCAGTTCATTTTTAAAAATTCTGATCAATTGTAAAAAATAATTATAATAAAATACTTTATATCTTTTTACACAGATGTTGAAGGTTTTCAAATGCTCTTGGCTCACGGCGGGTTGACCGCTCAAAAAGAGTATTTATTAATTATAATTACTCTTTCCAGGCACCTGATCTCACCTATTGAACTTCTTGGGATCCATGATTTATGCCCATTTAACATATTTGTATTTATAGATGTTTTTTTTAGAGCTATCACTGTTCGTAATATTCACCCTTTTTTGATTAAATAATATACCTAGCAAATTGAGAAATTGTGCATTTTGTAATGAGAGCGGTGCATTATAAACATGGATTGCATCTAGAATAAGTAACCTTTAATTTGAATTAAAATTAAACCCCTTATTTATACACTGAATTGACGACAGATTTTTCCGTTATTTCCCAAACATGACAAGAAGCAAATGGGGGGGGGGGGGGGGGTGACCGGTTTGTCATTTAAGTTTTTTTTTATCGCAATTTTACATGCAGATAATGGCAATCCTGCTGTGGTACCTCAACAACTTTTGCATCATTTCAGGTCTAGCAATGGCATAAGACATTTGTGCGCGTAAGTCAAAGTCAGAAAAGCTTATCACCGAGTGAGTGTCATGGACAGAGAACTACTGACCTAAATAGCGAGTAGAGGCATGGGGAAAAGTGCAACATACCGACGTGTATAGTTACGTCATGAATGGAGTATTATTGACCCTGTACAAATATATCTTTTAATCTTGAGTTTTCCTGTGTGTGCGGAGCTTGAGATAAAAGATAACACAGCGTCTGACACATCTCTTTCACACCTGGATATTTTACTTGAAAAGACATTAATGGTAATTTAACAACCAACCTGTACGATAAACGTGATGACTTTTATTAACTTTTCTTTCGACAACTTCTCTTACTAATGCAGTGTTACAACGCACTTTGAAAAATTACGCACTTTGAACAAATTTTTCAAAGTGCGTTGATTTTGTCCCAATTTTAACGCACTTTGAAATTTTTTGTCAAAGTGCGTAATTTTTTTCAAAGTGCGTTGCCACAATACAGCAATAAACCTTAATCACCTGCATACGGAGTTTGTGTATCTCAGATGATTCGACATGCAAGAGCATGCTTTCCGTATGAACATTTTCAAAAATGAGGTAAATTATTGACAAACAAGTTGATGAAACGAGAATATCAACAGTCCCGTTTAAAATCATGGCACCTGATCCCACCTCTGATGTTTTGGAGATCCATTTTTGCTCTCTTTCAGTTTTGTATTGTTTAATGAACATTTGGTCATGGATACTGTTCGTGATCTCCATATGTTTCATTTTGTTGCATTCAACTTAATCAACTTTCATGACTTAAGGCTTTTTAACGACTGATGATTTCTTTTTCGACCATTAATATATCAAAATTCGCCGTTACCTTTTTTTGAAATACTGTGAAATAACTAATAATGACCACATAATCAACGATATGTTGACCCTAAATAAAGTTGTTGAAATCTTTATAACATTAACTTCTGTGTGAGTAGCCAGCCTTGGTTTCAAAATAAATCGTACTGAGACAAATGACATGCTCTTGAGAAGCAAAAAACATCATTTACAGGATAGGAAAGTTGACGATAGGAAAAGTTATAGCTTATCACACAATTTAATTTTTATTCGACCTTTATCATTTTAAGTCAGTAAAATATCCAAGTTTAAAACAGATGTCACAGAGTCTATGGTGTCCCACAGTGGAACCCACGGCGCAAGAAAAAAGGAGAGAATTCAGTCTAACCACTAACCATTGCAGCATGGGTTTTTTGTTTACGGTGACATAATTATTTCTTACGTGATACACTGTTACAGGTGTGATACAGTTTTTTTTTATGTCTTATGGCATATTCGACATTTATATATATTGACGAAGGTTAACAATTAACAATTATATTTTATTCATGCCTACGTTGATGTGATACAGCTGTATATTTCTTTTAACTCAAAATAGAAAATATCACAGAATTTGGCATATTTGTTTCTTACTTGGATATTTTAGCAGAAAATCATGAAAATGGTGACCTTACTACGATCGATTGTTATGTCAAATAGCAACTGACTTTTTTTTTTTATAGAAGTATAGGCATTGAATTGTCTACAGACATTTCCATTTGCTTTATTATGACAGGTAATAAATGATGAATGTGGCCAGTCGACACGGGATGCTTACTTCTCCATGGCCCTAGGGCTGGAGGCCACAAAACTTAGATGAGCCCTGAGCTCGTCTATGTATTATGGCCCAAGGCCTGACCTGAGGGCCCATAAAACTTAGATGAGCTCACTTTTTCTTCAGTCTCACTTTTCCATTATTAATTATTAAAAGTGAGACTGAAATCAAGAGTGAGCTGGTGTAAGTTTTATGTTCAAAGGCCTGATTGCAGATCATCTCAAGATATAAGAGGTCTTTTTTTGCTTTAATTTCAATTAGTTTTGGTTCATGGGACTTAAAGGCATAATGTCTACCGATTTCTTCAAATTTTATGTTATATTTTAACGAGGTGGGGGTTTCTTAATTTTATTAACTGTGAAGATGAAAGACCTCATCTCAGTTAATGAGAAGAACACGATTCTAAAGGTCTACCACAATATCAAGCTTGAACTCCCACATACGTGTTTGATGTACATTTATGTTACATAATAAGATTGTGTCCCTTGGGTCATTTATTTCTTAATGACTCCTTACAGGATTCATTAGACTATCATTAAGAGTAAACTGATGGTTTTTTTCTTCATTTTTAATGACTTGGTTTACCCATATCATCTGTTATAAAGAACAGTCAGCGGCTGATGTTTCCCACTTTTCTCAGCGTTTCCTGAGAATTGCATCAAATCCGTGACTTAAACAACGCCTTTAACTACATCCAGCTTTTGTAAACCCTTATGGTAAAATAATAAAAGTGCATCATTGCCTGAATTTTGTTTGATCAATTTGAATTGAAAATAAAATTGTGCAGATTAATCTCATAAGAAAACAACTAATTGTCCAGATGCATAATGGAATTGTTATTTTTGTTACAATCCTTGAAATATCATTAACATTAATGTAAATAACTTTCGTTATATATTCTATTCTATTCAGGACAGCCAATCTACGTTAAAGAGACTATTTTTCTTTCAATCATAATTAGATTCTTTGTTTTTCTTCCTTACTTGTAAAAATATCATACCTTCAGTTTCTGTTTAAAGCATGCGCATACAACAAACAGAGAAATGCCAAAATTTATTTCTTAGGTCATACTACTATAAGTCATATACATTTTATCTCTAATTAATGAAACAGTAATGAAATTCAAAACAAGAAGGGAAAATTTATTCTGTAATTTCTTTAAGGTTCACAAAATTGATTAATTTATTATATTTCTGAGAGGCATCCATTGCCAGAACGATAGCAGTAATTTTTAACATCAAAATAGTTTTTTTCACTCATACACAGGTGAAGGAATTTAAACACAGACCTTTACTCTGCAATCAGAACCATTGTCCAGTTAGTAAATTTACCACGCCAATGCCTGCCGTGACAGGGGCTTCGATTTTTAAGGTTGTATCCGAAAGACCCGCAATTTTTAAAGAGCCTAGAGCTTGGTAAAAGAACAGGTGCAACATATTTTTAACGACTTAGGTCAGTCGCAGTCCGGATTCAAACCCACGATTTTTTGACCCTGGATTGAGTGTTTTGCCGACTGAGCGATGATAATTTGACTATAATTTTTATTCAACTACAATTATATCATATGTTATATACATAAAAGATTGGATTTGGCACCGAATCATTAGGCGTTAAAAATAATAATACCACACAGTAATAATTCAAAATCCAATTTATATCTTTACTCTTCAAATATTCCGAAGTGAAAAAAAGATAGATGACATGACACGATCAGTATGTATTCAAGAAGCTGGCAAATCGTATGTTACATTGCTGTCGTTCTTTGTTAGGTTCATTTTTTATTTCATTTTAGAAAATGTATGGGATTTAATTTTGGAAGTGGTAATCCAACTAAAACACAAAGGTCCCTTTCTTAAGAAGAAATAATTTAGAATTTTAATGACCGTGTTCAATTAATATTCCAATTCCAACAGGAAACAAAAATAGATTTAAATATAAATTCAAAATGAATTAAAATTACCAAACCTTCTCTGGGTTATTAAATTTCATAGAAATCCTACAAACATAGATATATCTCTCGGTCTTAAGTCAATGTTCAACAATGTGTGTTTCTTTGACCCCCAACCCCTACAAAAAAAATTACGGCAATGAAGAAGAAACTTTCGGAATTTATATACCAATATATTTAAAAATATTGTTTATCTATAACGAATGACTTGTCCACAATTTTAACAACCATTCCCAACGATAAATTAACACTCAGGCTTTTTAGAACAGACAGCTGAACTTTTTCAATTAAAATGAAACTCGTAAATTTACTTTAACACTTGCTTAATTATTATGTTAAAATCGTTCTACGTACAATTAGTCTTAAGCTGATATTCAAAAATATTCGGGATTCTGATTGATACAAAATCTATGTAGTGTTTTCAGAAAAGGTCTTCCAACAATCTGTTGAAATTTCCATCGGTACCAATTGTGCCCTGTCATTAACAGACATGTTTTGTATTCATTGAAGCAAAATTTATTCAAAATCCTCTACAAGAGAAGAAGAAAACACTTGGTCTGACCTTCAACTCGACACTAAGATATATTGACGGCATATTATCAAATAGCAATACTTACTTTCATTGATCTGTCGACTCAAACTTGACGCATCTGTTTCATATTTCAATTTTAAAATTATATAGTATTCATATGAAACAAATTTACTTATTTAAAATCTTCTGCAGGAGAAGAAGAAAACACCTGCTGTGTCTTCCAAATCGACATTAAGATATATTAAGGTCTATTATAAGATATCAATACTTACTATCATTCATTTGTCGGCTTGATGTACCCCAAATTTGAAATGATAGATACCACAGGGTCTGATACATGTGTTCCATATTTGGATTTGTAAAAGAAAAAGTTAATGGTAAGCTAACAACAAAGGTTGTGTATATTACTATTATTTACTGTGTCAATTCATATCTTGACAAGTTTAAGAAGCATATTGTTACTTGAGCAGTGGTGGTTTTATGGATTTGCATCATCCACTTTTACAAACCCGACCCTTTAACACCCTAACAAAAAACTATAGTTAACTATAGTTTACTATAGTTATAACTTTGTCACTTAGAGAAGTTTGGTTTACTATATAGTGATCACTTTGACTCTTTGAAAAACTGTATCGAAAACTTTGACACTTTGAAAAACTTTGGCAAAAACTTTTAAACTTTGATTTACTATACTTAACTATAGTTAGGGCAGTCGTGTTGAAAAATCCAAATATGGATTTTCTATTACTTTTCCATACAATGGATTTAAAACTTTGCAAAGAAACAGAGTAAAGTTTGATTGAATCTTATGAAAACCCAGTTGGCTGTTTACATATGGAAGAAGTGAATCAAAGAGATATCGTGTATATCAGGATCATTGTGAGACCGATGCCAACGGCTTACGTCCCTGTGTATTATTAAAACGCTACATTATGGACTTATTAGTTTCCCTATCCTATTGACGTTATCATTGCTACTTTCCATAATCTTATTCTTCCGATTATCTAAGGAATGGTTTAATCACTTTTAATAATATCTTTAATACAACTTAACATTGATTTGATTTTTTGGTATGAATTCTTGATTTTATACCAACTCTCGGAATTTAGATTAAGAATTTTAGATAAACATACATTTTATTGCTTAAATAAGATAATGCTTTTATAAAATATATTAAAAAATCATCTACATGTATTATGATAATTGATGATTTTACTGGCTTTTGTATTTCCCTTTCTTGATGCATACATTATCAATGATTGCATTGATATTTTGCTGCTTTTTTAAAATATTTTTTTATTTTCATTTCCTTTTTTCAAATTCAATTAATTTTGCGTTACAAGATATCCACAGTGCACTGTGTGTACCGCACAATATGAGTTACGTTAATTTTTCAATTTGTGTTCTGATTTCTCTGTAATGTCTATTCTATAACTCCCAACACAACTTGCTTCATTGTTCTTCTTTTTCTCCAGAGAATTAAAGCAGATTTTTTGGTAATTATTTTTTCCCTAATTTTCAAATTAACATGCTATTTGCGAATTAATATAGACCATTGACACGGAAAATATTACGGTCGTATTTATTCAACAGCACAATATAAATCATCAGCTAGAGATCATGATTAGTCCAGGAGACACCAAATGCACTTTTTGGAATTCGATCATAACATCAAAAATATGTAGAGCTAAAAGTACTTTTCTAGAATTCAAAACAAAGAAAACAAACATATCTATTTATCTATTACACCACCATATCAATAATCCTTCAATGTAATGATTTAAAATACTAATGATAAACATGCATTTATGTTATTGTGATGATAAAAATTCGTTTAAAAAAATTGAGAGACAGATAATTGAATTTTATGAAATTAAACTGCAGTGTATAATTACACTCAAAAACCTTTTTTTTTCTCATTTTCATATTTTGTTTTCATACGAAGCTGAACTTGTCCAAAATCTAATATGTGAAAAGAAGAAAACACAGTAGCCTTCAACTCGAAATTTAGATATATCGACGACGTATTGTCAATTAACAATGGGTATTTCCATTCTATTGTCGATAGAGTATATCCTGATGAGCTTGAAAAAAAAGATACCACTGAGTCTTACATATCTGTTTCATATTTGTATATTTTACTTGAAAAAAGACGTTAATGGTAATCTAACAACCAAGCTCTATGATAAACGCGATGACCATATTTTTTCAATCGTCAACTTTCCTTAATATACCTTCATCACTTCATACTGGGTTTATATCTCTCAGTGGATTCGATATGCAAAGGCATGCTCTTCGTATGAACAATTTCTAAAACGAGGTAAATTATTGACAAACAAGTTGACGAAACAAGGATATCAGCAGTCTCGTTTAAAGTCATCATTTCGCAAGTTCTATGGTCGATGCAATGACCTTATAGCAAGTACTAGTACATTATATAAATATCCGTATATTTGCACTGCTCCGATTTTGTTTTGTTTGAATGAACGTTAGAGATTGAAAATTGTTTTTTCCCCTCCATATTACATCAAAAGTCCATTGTAAATGGCCTAACAAAAAGTCTGTCTTTACTAGAAATGGATATTTTTCTTTTATTTTTAATTTCCTCGAAATAACATTTTTATATCAATTTAGCAAAAATATGTTTATGTCTGTATTATATATAGAATGAGCAATTCCTTACTATCTATTTTTGTTATTTTTTGCTTAATTGAAAAACACCAATTGACCTGGTTGTGTAATGAAAAAATTACATTATTGGTTTTAAGAGCACGAACTGTTCAGCCAAGCAACGCGAAAGCATTCAGTTAATTTTTCCATTTATATTACAGCCTCGGTGTCTTAACGAACATCCAGAAAAAAACCATGCATCAACATAATTATCGATTTCTGTTTTGTAACAAATAATTTTCTCTTAAATCTTTTGTACAAGCATAAAAATGAAAGATTTTTAATAATCATTTGCAGAAAAGCGAGAAACACTCAATACAGTCAACAATCAAGTAATTCTGGAAGAAAGTGTGTGCTACAATATCGCCGACGAGAATAGTGTGCTGCATTACATTCTTGAATTTGTAAAGAATAAGGGTAGAACTTTTTTCGAAACAGGATGTGGTATTTTAAATGTTCTATAATGATTTCATAAACTCTCTCAATTTCTAAAAACAAAGTTCGTGGATAACATTACTGGGATACTTGATACCATTTTTTTGTTGCTTAAAGTAATTCCCTGCGTTAAGTATTTCAATTTATTTTATTACATATGTATATTGTAAGATAAAGCATCGACTCTCGGGAAAGAGCTGAGGGCAATGGATCTCTAGTTTAACATATTTGTATATATATATATGAATAGATTTGCTTACGTTTTTAATCTTTGCTTTAAAGCTGCGAAAGTAGATAAAAACTTATGTGAATAAAAACAGATAAATACTGTGAATGGAAGTCGTGATTTTACATTGAATAGAGAAGTAGAGGGTAGCACCAGCACTTTACCCATGCTAAAGCTGCACCTTCTATACATAGTAAATAACAATGTACCCCTAACCATGCTTTCATACAATAATACCAGTTGATGAGAGATAGTGTTCAATTAGCAAAAAAAAAACAAACATAATGATACAAGTAAAAAAAAAATAGCATACATTGTGTGCATGTGTCACAGCCGTTGGTGGGTTTCCTTTTATCAATACTTTTTTAGTACAATAGAACATAAAACTATGAACTAATTAGATAAGCATACTTTTTCTGTTTAATTACATATATTCATATAGAACTTTGTTAATTTAATCGACTCTAATCACTTGTTCTTCATTTATATCTCCTTGCATTGATCAGTGAAAGTCAAGCAAATTTGCATAGTGTCTGTATCTATTTTAATTCATGAATGGAATGCTTTTAGTTTTAAGATTCTATTAAATAATAGTAAATTTTGATATAATCTTTTTTTATGTTTTTCTTTTATGTAATTTACACTGTATTTTCATACATCAGATTTGTTCTGTCGAATAAAAATAAGGTACTCTATCATTTTGAAGAAGGCAAACCTTTGTCCATGAATACGTATCTTTGATTTATAGCAAAATCCATTTTTTTATTGTGAAAAACATTACTGTTTACAAAAAATTCTTATTTTCTCTAAAACATATTTGTTTCTGCTTTGTTTGTACTCTAACAAGTGCACCTGGAAAGAGTCATAGACCTTAACATTGGCCAATACGACCAATCAAAAGACAGATTCCTGATCGATGAATAGTGGTTTCTCTCTCCTGATTATAAAGGCTTAACAGACCTCGCCTCAGCAGTAATAGAGATTACGCAGTCCTCACCACGTGTAAGTAGTATTGGTTTATTCTTATGTTTAAAAATTATAGAATTATCTCATTGAAAGTATTAGTATAGGGGAAAGGGGGAACATCTTTGAAATCTCAGTAAAAAAGTATTGTTGTACGAGTTTTATTTTTGAAAGGACAAATAATTAAGTTGTCCCAGATAATTAAGTTATGTAACTGATTAAACTAAATTAATTCACGAGCAGGACAGGAAAATTTGATTTTTTACGAGTGCAAAACACAAGTGAAAAAAAAAAATAGGAAAAAAAATGTCTCACGAGTTAATTTAATTCCACAATCATCTTTAAAAAAAATATATTTAATTTTTTGTTTTTTTATTTTTTCATGCTTTTTATTTACCTTTGCCGCTTTCTTTTTTTCACGCATTGTCATGGGCAAACGTCATTGTAGAGCAGTTGGGAGTCATACGAACATTGTAAACATAGATTTTTAATAACAATCTGAAAAAAAATCTTTAACAATTTTATTCTGTGTAACAATGTTATATTTACGTTTAATGACACAACAGACCAGAGGGTTTTTTTTTAAAAAATATTTTCAAGAAGGGGTGGGAGTGGGAAAATTAAGAGGTTTTCCCTTTAATACCGTGACAAGAGGTACACACTGTTACAAAGTATCACTTTAATTAAAAAATAAATTACAGTATTTCACTGTGGAAAATGTAATAGAAGAAATGAAAATAACTCGTCAGTATTCTGTCTTTTGCTCGAAAAAGTCCCAAAATAAAGGCGAATGAATGAATATCTGTAATACAGAAGAAATCATGGGTTTATAGATGTGTCACCCTATTTTTGACAAAGATCATTCATTATATAATTATGAACTCACTGAATAAGTGATGCATAGTTACAAATTGAATATTAGAGGCAGAAAAAATGTACAACCGCAATAAATCATGTAAATATTGATTTTACAGGTGAACATGAATGCGAATCACAGAAAAATCCGATCACAAAGTCTGCCTAATTGGAATGGCGACCAGGACGACAAATTACATTATAGATTGACCATCATGGGCGCCGCCGGGGTAGGCAAGAGTTGCATAATTTCCCAGTTCCTGTACGACCGCTTCATCAGTGAGTACAAAGAAACCGTGGAGGAGTTTCACAGAGGAGAATACACCGTGGACGGCCGAGAACTAATTCTGGACATTTTAGACACCGCAGGTGCACATTCATTTCCGGCCATGCGCAGACTGGCTATCTCAACGAGTGACGCTTTTGTGCTAGTGTATTCCATAGACGATGAGTCCTCATTTCAAGGCGTGAAATATTTGCGAGACATTATATTATCTGAACGTAAGGGTGAGCATGTTCCGATAGTCGTCGTGGGAAATAAATCGGACATTTCAGATGACAAAAGAGCTATAATGAAAGAAACAGCGGAGTCTATTGTATGTTTTGACTGGGGTAATGGCTATGTTGAAGCCTCGGCAAAAGACAGTATAAATGTCGTCGGTATATTCAAAGAAATCCTGCGACAAGCCAACATTGAAATAAGCAAAACGCCTTTACCGAAAAGAAAAAGGTTTGCTTCGACCTCATCTGACGGATCTGACATTGGGAATTCCCCTACCCGTGAACGAAATAAAAGTTGTGTGATATCATGAGGAAGGGTGCCATTTCTTATTTTTGTACAATATGAATGCTTTTTACAAAATAAATCAAGAAAAACTTTTTAAAACCTTGTTTTCTCTTATTTGAAAAACTCTAACGATTTTTTCTCCTTTTCTTATTTTATCCGCATTCTGGTTCAAAGCGGATATTTTCCCAAAAGGGCAAGGACGGAGCCTTAAGAAATTAATAAATTGTTTTAAAAATCTTTTCTGCATTTTTTTTATTTGTCTTTTTGTTTTCTTTTCTGATTTATTTGAGTATGATTTTATTTGTATCTATTTTTATATTTAGAAAACCTTTTTGTAAAATGTCTCGAAGCAAATGTTAACATAAAAACACAAGAAGGATGGTTTATTGTATAAATCAAATATTTTTATTTAATTGATAAACAAGTGTTGAGTCAAATTGACATATGATTGTTCGAATGAAATTCTTATTGATAATGTTATGAATTTAAATTTAATCTGGGCCCACTAGTTTTAAAAGAAAATTAATCCGAATATTGTCGGGATATTTTTTTTTAGCTATTCTGTTGATTTAGATGACTTTGTCAGCAAATACAATTTATCATTGGGTCAAATGCTGACTGATGTTTTTCATTCTAATTGTTAGTCCATTATTTACACACTGATTAGACGACGGATTTTCCGTTATTTCCTGATCATGACAAGGAGCACAAGGCGAGTGTGACCGGTCGTCAGGGGATGCTCACTTTTCCATGACACCTGATCCCACCTCTGACGTTTTGGAGGTCCGTATTTGCTCTGCTCCTATTTTGTATTGTTTTAATTGACTTTTGAGCTTGAATACTGTTCGTTATCTCCATATATTTCATATAAAAATGTATAAGAAAACAATCTAAAATTGAAAAAAAAATGCTTTCTACCGATGTAAAGAGCATAATAAAAGCCCATCGAATATTCCATTACTTTGTTATGTAAACTGTATTTTAGGAGAACTTGGATTCAATTCTACGAATGGTATTTCAACTTATACTCATAGTTCTCTTTCTAAGGAAGAAATTCTTCAAATTCATATGTCAGTTTTGAATATTCTTAAGATCCCAAAGAACCAAAATGAATCTGAACTACATGCCAAATCAATATTAATGGATCCGGAAACTTTATAACAATCCTTACAAAGATACCAAACGGGTTCTAGTAAATGCTCAACCAAGCCTATTTCTTTTCTCCTCACTATGATTTTAACGGTTGTGAAGCAGAAACTTCAAGAGTACTGCGCAACAATATATTCAAGGAGTGGTGTAAATCAGATATGGATACCTTAAATTTCCAAGGAACTTTTAGAGAATTTGAAATCACAAGATCTTACCAAAATCAACAGCTTAAAAACTTACGACTTTTCAACTTTATACACAACCATTTCCCAAGATAATTTAAGGCCCAGGCTTTTTGATATCGTTGACAACTGCTTTATAAACAAAAATGGAACTTAACTTAGCTTGTCATTTTCAAATTTATTTTGTTAAAAAAAACAAAACATTCTGATTGTGCATACAAGTACTGATTGACATCTATATTTTGTTTTGAGGCCAGGTCTTCCAACAATCTATTAGAATTCCCATGGTTACCCAATTGCGCCGCGTTATTATTAGACCTATTTTGTATTCATATGGAGCAGAATTTGTCCAACATCGTAAACGTGAAAAGAAGGAAACACTTGCTGTGGCCTTCAAATCGACATTTGGATATATCGACGACGTACTGTCAATAAACTATGGTAATTTCCAATCTTATAATGTCGATACGATATTCCGGTGATCTTGAGATAAAAGATACTACAGAGTCTGACACATCTGTTTCATATTTGGATATTTTACTTGAAAAAGACGGTAATGGGAATCTAATAACCAAGCTCTATGATAAACATGATGACTTAACTTTAAAATCGTCAACTTCCCTTACTTATGCAGAAATATACCTTCATCACTTGCATACGGAGTTTATGTATCTTAGTTGAATCGATACACAAGAGCATGCTCTACCTATGAACAATTTATTAAATGAGGTAAATTATTGACAAACAAGTTGATGAAACAAATTTATCAGCAGTTTCGTTTAAAGTCATCATATCTCAAGTTCTATGGTCGATACAATGACCTTGTCAGCAAATACATATAATCATTGAGTCAAATGCTGACTGACGTTTTTCATACTAATTGTTAGTCCTTTATACACTGAATTGACGAAGGATTTTTCCGTAATTTCCCGATCATCACAAGGAGCACACGGCGGGTGAGACCGGTCGGCAGAGGATGTTTACTTCTAACTGGCACCTGATCTCACCTGATGTTTTAAATGTCTGTGTATGCTATAATCCTATTTTGTATTGTTTTATGGACTTTTGATCTTGAATACTGTTCGTTAACACCAAATGTGCCATATATAGAACAGCACTCAATATAAAAATTGAATGTTCTGAAGCGGAAAGCTGTTTTCCATATATTTTTATTATAGCGAAAGTTATCGCCCTTGTTATTTTTATTACTTATTGTATGCATTAAAAATAGATACTTAATTATTGTTGAATTCGGATTAAAGTTATCAATTATAATCATTGTATGTTACTTTAGTTTGGTTGATAAAGATTTGTTGATTGAAAGCTTGATTAGTGTTTTAATTAGTTTGTAAATAAAAAATCACTCAGTATTTCATATGGTATGTGGGATTTATAAGGTTTTTACTGCCGATCAATCAAAACAAGAATGTAGGGGAAAGTTTCTAGAAAACAGTGATTAGCACAAATAAATGTGCGGACTTCCCTTCTTACATTGTACTGGTTTAAGTAGTAAGTGTGGGTCATCCCTGCTCTTTACTTGACCGAGTGTGTGGTCATTCCTGCTCTGTAATTAGCATCACATAGCAGCAAGTGTGCGGACAACCCTGCTTGTTGCTGCGCAAGATCAGGTGTGTGGACATCTCTGCCTGCTTCTTGTGGTAGAACATTGGTTTGTGGACATCCCTGCCAGTGTCTCTAGTCTAGAACCGTGTCTTAGTGTCAAGTTTGCTGTCATCCCTGCTTGTCACTGAGCAAGGGCAAGTGTGCGGTCATCCCTGCCTGTCTCTTGTGGAAGTGTGCTGGTGTGTGGACTTCCATGCCAGTGTCACTTGTTTGCTACCAGTAGGAACCTTATATACGCAGTACCAAGTGATTAAGGCTGCGCAATGTACATATTGGCAGCATCTCAAGGCTATCCGTATCCGTTACGAGCCCGCGGGGGTTCACAGGCAGTGACCTCCCTTGCACATTACAGTTCGCAATTGATTTCTCCTTTATCTGCACGTATACAAGGTAGGTAAGATTTAAAAGATATTCATAAATGTGGAATATGCAAACAATAAAGACACCAGAATGCATGTTTAATAACTCTCAGACATTTCTACCAAAAGGAACGTATATATTGATAGTAGTAATACATCAAGACTATGTACATAGCAAATGGATTCTAAACTATTCATTTCCTTAATCATTGTCCTCATTTTTATTACATAGTGTGTATTTAAGTCTGGAAAAAAGAAGTAAAAATTCTTTGAAACAGTAATCGAAAGCAGAGTAAACATCATCCATCAGAGGTTGGATAAGGTGTCATGGAGGGGCAAGGTGCCCCTGTCGACCAGTCGCACCCGTTATTTACTCTTTCAATTGATCGCAAAAAAGGGGAAAATTCGTAGTGAATTCAGTTATAAAATGATGACCTAACAAATAGTTTGAAAAATGTCAGTGAGCATTCGACTTAATGATAAATGGAGTTTGCTGAATAGATCATGTTTTACGTTCGATAAATTTCTAAAACTAGGCAGGATACCAGCAAATGAGATAATGTAACGAGGGTACAAATGTATTTAGCACTTTTATAGTATAAACACTACCTTGTTTGGTTCAAATGTTTGAAGTTCAATTTTCTGGTGGGACGAATGTTGACCGGCATTTTATATACCAAAATTATTGTTATGTAATAATGTTATAAAATTATTTTCAGATTGATTTGTTTATTACCTTATCAAGACAAAAGACACTTTATGGGTGTGGCTTGACAGCCGATGTTGGTTCCTCCATTGTAACTTGTCTCTCCTCTAGTGTATTCATGGGTCCGTGTCAGCTCTGGTTATAATTTGCAATATTCAAATAAGATTTTGTTGTGGTCCTAATAACTTTTTATTATATTTTTATCTCATATTTGAGTTACTTTTTATTGGCTGTCTCTTCTGTTTTTTTTAATATCACATTATGACAAATAAAAAGCTGCTTTTGAAATCGGGTCTGTGATTTCATGAATGGATCTTTGTGACCAGTTTACCAGTTTATTAACATCTCTTTGGTTGTTATTTAACAACACAGAGATCAATACATATTATTATAACATATATACATACATGCGTGAGCATAACATATAACATATATACAAAGTGTGCTTATAATCAAGTATTTCCATATATGTTTACATTGATGTTAACCTGGAGGTTTGACTCTCTCGTTTAAAATTTTAATAAAAGAACAGAGTTTACTCAATAGTCCAACATTTTTTGAAGAAAACAATTCATTAAATTTGATAATATTTGGTCTTGTAAAATAATATTTCGGAATGTACAATTTTCTTTCATCTTTTAATTTTTCACAACATAAAATATAGTGGAATTCATCACCAAGATCATTTTTACATAAAAGACATATTCTATTAATTCTTTCAATACCTTCCCATCCTCCTGTTTCAATGGGTAATTTATGGTTTGCTGTTCTAAATCTAGCTAAAATTTGTTTCTTATAATTATTTAACCTGCTATCTACATAAAATTGACATCCAAAGTGAAAATTTGTAAATAGATTATATGTCACACCTTTTGAAGAATCATTACAGGTTGAATTCCAATTTTGTTGAAATTGATCTAGTAATTTTTGTTTCAAACTTTTAATAAGCCAAGTTCTATTAAATAATTGATTCTGGTTCCAAATGTTACTATATCCACAATTGTCTAAAATTGATTTCAAATTCTTTAACCATTTAGATTCATGTCCATTATCAAATTTTGCACGAAGTAATTTATACATTAAAAAACAATATTTTGATTGTTTTCCATATAAAATTTTTGACCAGTATGCAATAATTCTTGTTTTGATATGTATACTTAAAGGTACTCTACCTAATTCACCATAGATCATAAAATTTGGAGTACTTGGTTTTAAATGAAAAAGCATTTTACAAAATTTTAAATGTACTCTTTCTATCATTTCAACATTACCATAACCCCACACTTCACAACCATACAATAAAATTGGAATTACAATCTTGTCGAACAAATACAATTGGTCATAAAGAGAAAGATGTAATTGGTTACCCTTTTTTAAAATACCATACATAGCTTTCGTTGCTCTTTCAGTAGCATATTGTTTTGTCTTAATAAATGAGCCTGTTGTTGAGAATATAATTCCTAGATATTTGAAATGTTTAACAATTTCAATTTCTTTGTTATTGTAATAAAAAACTTTATGCGGTATACGTCTCTTTGAAAAAATCATTATTTTTGTTTTTTCTATATTAACTTCTAGTTTCCATTTTTCACAATACAATAAAAAACTGTGCAACTGATTCTGTAAATCTTCGGATGATTCCGATAGTAAAACTGTATCATCTGCATACAAAATAATCAGCATTTTTAACAAGACACCAAGTTCTTTTTCAATCTCATTTGATATTGTTGAGACACCAATATTGTTATGTGCAATTAAAAAAGATTCTACATCATTCAGAAATAAAGCAAATAAAAAGGGCGATAAGTTTTCCCCTTGTCGTACCCCTATTTTGCATGGAAAATATTCAGTAACCATATCATTAACAGCTATTCTGGATTTACTTTCAGAATACATTTTCACTATAACTTCAAAACATTTTCCGGTAATATTATTTTGAATGAGTTTTTGCCATAGTCCTATTCTCCATACATTGTCAAAAGCAGCCGTAAAATCTATAAATGCACAATATAGTTTCTTTTTCAATAAAAAGGATAATTCGATTAGCGATTGTAAAGTAAAAATGTTATCTATTGTAGAATAATTTGATCTGAAACCCCCTTGATTTTCATTTAGTATATCATATTGCTCAGCATAATTATTTAATCGTTTAGCTAAGATGGATGTGAATAATTTACCCATGCAACTTAATAAAGTTATAGGTCTATAGTTTTCAGGGTCATTGTCGTTCCCCTTATTTTTATAAATAGGCAATATATCACCAACAATCCAAGCTTCAGTTAAAATTGCTGAGTTAAAAACAATATTAAATAACATAACATATACCGGTAACATAATACTAGCAGAGGAGTGACAAAGTATTCTATCCCCCCAATCTTAAAATTTTTAAAATTTGGTTGTATTTATATATTTTTCGAAATATCCGGAATGTTTGAACGTGCTCAGTTCTTTGAGCTATAATCAATTGCTACCATCTAAGTCAGCCTTTCAATAAAGGTCATTTTGAAGGAAATCATATGACGATCATCTGAATCACATATGGTTAGCATTTGCGTTTTCTAATAAACGGGCAATTACATTTTAATTTTATTATCATCAATATCGATGAAATTCGAACCTTCTTCTATATTTGATTAATCACCCAGGACGTTTTTGAACCAACTCTGTAGAATCATTTACTATTTATGGGGCGAGTTTATATTTTTGTGGAATAAATCGTCCATTACTTATTCATTAGCAAATAACTTCGATTTATATTATCTAATACCCATAAAAAGCAATCGATTTCTCAGAAAAATAATTAAGTCTATAATAGACTTAAGACTAAGAAGCTAAAAACATAATTTGGCAAACTACTTTCTTCGTTCAAATTGTAGTAAGTAGTTTCATATGAAAAATAGACCCACAGTGATGAAATATGAAGATAACAGACACTAATCATTCTTAATATATCAGGAGCAGAGCAAACGCCGACTTCTAAAACATCAGAGGTGAGATCCGGTACCATTGTGGATTAAGCATCCCTAATGACATGTCACATCTGCCGTGTATTCTTTGTTATGTAGAATACAGTCAAATTATCTTTAATCAATCGTTCAATTGTTTATTTTTGTCTCAAAAGGAAAATGTTCAAAATATATATGTACATCGTCATTAATAGTTGTTAAAAAATTGTCCTGTATATGGAACAATATCTTTTGGACGAATCCTTTTCAATAGCTGTAATGATAAATATTTATATTGTTAGGTAAAACTAATTTATTAGATACTTATAAGGTATTCCGACCATCAGGTTCTGAAAATTGACTAATGGGAAATGCGCACAAAAATGTCTCTGAATTCTCAAAGTAACGTGATTTTAATTACCCATGATAATTCTTCAAAGTTCGAACTTTCAAGTTAATCAAATTATATAAGGAATATTCGTAAATTTCAAATAAAGGTTCAGGAAATTTAAATATAATTACCGAATATGCATTTTCCAATTCAGATTTGATAAAAAAAAACACACACACATTTTATTAATAAAAGTTATAAGTATCCAGGCTTTTGAAGTAAATGCATAATTTTTATACATAGTGTTAAATAACATTAATATCTATGGTTAGATTCACATACTTCAATTTTTTTAAATATGAAATTTTAAAATACTTTTATGGGGTAAACATTTCGACTCTTTATAAGACCTTTCTGAGAATTTCAAAGAACCTTGAAGCACAGTGAGAGATATAAAAGGAAAATTGTTGCATGAAAAGTTTTAATTTGCACGTTCCTTTGGGACTTTTTAAATTAAATTATAAATTAAAGAGTTACCTTTCCTAGGTTAGGATCGGAGTACCTTAAATGATAAACAAGTTTTAACAGAAGAATAATTTTTAACGAAAATTTAAAAACATGTTAGAAAAATTGAACCATTAAATAGTTTACACCCAAACATAACTTTATACTGACCTTTTTTGCATTATTATATCTTCTTTATTGTTTTCAGTATCAAAAATGAATTATTCGCAAACTCAAACTGATTTGCGATATTGCTTATGTATTAAAAGCAATACTATCGCGAAAAAATTCAATACTTTTGGACGGAAGCCCTAATAAAACATTATAGCACGACGGAATTTGAAACGAAATTTTTGCCGAAATATGGTTCTTATAGAGCAGAGTTTGGTGAAAACTTTCAATAAGTATCGATGTATATCAACCATGTTAGTTTTTACCTGCCCAGGTAATGCCTTTCGGTTTCTTATGACTGCTGTATCTGAAAAATAATCGGTTTTGTGTTAAGGAAGGAATCCGTTTAGAGGCTTGGTTTTGTTGATGTTCTTTTTTCCGGTTTAAGTAAGGACAAGTAGAAAATAAGACCATGCTTACCAATAAGGTCTCGTATGATGGTCTTCCTGACAAGTAAATAATCCTTGCAAAGTCCTAATGGAGACATGAATTAGACATAAAAGTCAAGAACTAAAGATTTTATGATAGATTGGTTGCAGGGTAAAAAAATGTTCGACTTATGAATAAAGCAAAGCTATCGAAAAGATAATTAATTATAAACAATGCAGCCGTGAGCTGTTGTGCATAATTATACTTCCTGTCAGTTTGCTCCAATTTTTTAATTGCGTATGAATTACAAAAGATAATTTAAATTAAAATAGTATAAGCTACGTTAAGGTAGGATTCTTCTCACACAAAACTGTATTTCTTGTATTTAAAAATTAATGAAATTTACACAGAATCAAGAAGACAATATTTCTAAGTGATGGCATCAGTTAGATTAGTTTTGACCGTTTTATATTAGAGTAATGGTCAGGTCCAGATCATTACCTTTTCCCTAGTCTATAGAATAAAAATAACTGCATCCAATCATGAGATAGGGCCTTCTATTTCAAAAGATTAAATGTTTTTCTTTTTGCATAAAAAGATATTTCTATATAAGGTCTACAAGATGATTATACCAAATTGACACAAATAGTTGTTTTAACTAATCCGAATTTCCTCTATTTTTCTTAATTTTTTAGGATATTTAAGTTATTTTTATATGTGCCCTATATTTAATTTTTTTCTTATTTTCACATATGGTAAAGAAGTCTTATAGAGATACAAAAGGATACAAAAACAAAAAGTTTTGACCGTTTAGTAAGAAAGTAAAAACACTTTCTATGGGTTTTTGGCTCAAATCTTTACTGAGATTGGAAGCTATTAAAATCTAACATAATTGTAGTTTGTTTGGAAATTCATATTTATTTTATATATTTTAAAACTTAAGTTTCTTATTATTAATTTAGCTAACATTTGAAAAATTCTTCTAAGTCTTAAATTGTGTAAAGATTATAACTAAATTCCTTGTTCCATAATGCTTTTGAGAGGTAGAAAAGAAGATATTTTCATACGCCAACATTCCGCCAAATATATGGTCACTGCTAGATTTCAAACACAGTTTACCATATCTATTTAAAGTTGTGCAATTGTGATGAGGAAAGAAAAATATGGTCTTTCAAATCTCTTTCACCTAAATATATAAGACATATAAGGAAAGATACATTGAATATTTCATTAAGTCAGAAACCAGAGAAAAATACTACATTAATTAAAAGCTACGCACTGTAAAGAAACAGCGTTTGTGCATTTTAGTCATTTGTTGATACGTTGCTGCTTGTGACTGCTGTTTTTATAGAAATTTTAGGCATTAATATGCAAATACAGATACAACATTTCAAAGTAATATGGCTCTAAATATCGAAACTAATTCGCATATTTTTTTTCCTTCTCTTGGTTCTTCTAATGTTACCATTTTATGAAATATCCCTAATGCTGAAACCAAAGCATACTTTTACACATATAGAAATGTATAATGCTGAAAAGAGGATTCCAACAGTCTAATGCTGTATGAATATTGCTTGTAGTGGGGGGATAATATTTAAAAATCCCACCTAAAGAAAACCATCGTCAACCAAAAATTTTCGAATGTCATGGAAAAACATGGTGTTTCGCAGTTGCTGATCTTGCGAAAGCACAGTCAAGCAGTAAAGAATTTATAACATTGCCAAAAAATGATAAATCTAGAATAATTGTTAGAAAAAATAATTTCAAGTGAAGAAAAAGTTTTTTAATGAGTGGAAATAGGGATACTCTGTAAGAAATGTGAAGGGAGATTATTTTTGAGAAACTTTTGACACTATATTTTACGTTACGTTACGTTACGTTGTTACAAGTGTGTTTCGAGTTTACTTATTTTTGTTGATTAACCAATTGACTTAAAAGATTTCTATCAAATCATATTAGATGAGATTTCAAGCAAGAATGGGACTTTTACATATGCATGATTATGAGTAAATTGTAAATTTCTTCAAAATTACAAAACGAAAAATGAAATGATCTGCGAACTTTCCGAACCGAACAACATTCGTATTAACATGAAAGTATAACATCTTAATTAACCCGTGGAAAGAAACTGACATTGTTACAGTGTGAAAATATTGACCACAACACACACAGTAACATTGCATGGGTCTCACGTTTTTATTCATGCTTTTATCCGAGAAATCTATTGCAAGTAGATTGTTAATACGATACCAGTACTAATTATTGCTAGTATTCTGTTTAGTATTTCTGCGCCATATAGATTTAACCCTGAGCACGGGAGACTTTTTTGCGAGAAAGCAGAAAGAAACAATGCATGGAATCGGCAAGAAATGACCTAAAATAACAGATAATATAGCAACTACATTAAAAGTAGAAATTGCAAAAAGAACTCGAAACAACAAGTTTTAAAAGAATATATAAAAAACCAAAAGAATATTAAAAGCAAGCATTCTGAGAACATTACACTAGCAATTCTAATCCACTATCGGCAAATGTGATCTGGCCACCATAAAAAAATTAAAAATGCATAAATACAATAAAACAAATCATTTAAGAGGAAAAATGCAAACCTGATCTATAACTTATCAAGATAACCTCACAAAAACGATATCTGCAAGCGATTTGGGAACTATCCCCCCAAAGGTCGTAATTCCATTAAAAATCAAAACAGCCGAAATAAATGTAAACATAACATTACTCTTCAGGATAACTAACATACCAAATCTCAGCCAAATGTCTGCCAGCGCTTCTGGAAAAAAAATGCTGAAAACCAAGTGGGATACACAAGATACAGACAGAGGGGCAAACAAGCACAGTCTCCTCCGGGTTCATCGATAGGGAACTTATAAACTACACAAAAGGAATGACTGTTCATTCAGCAAGAATTTCAAAAAGATTAGTTTTTCGAGATCTCTACGAGAATCTGAGTGATTTGACTTGAGGACTTGTTCTTAACCTCGTTCAGTTTTAAAAAGGTCTGGCAAGAGAAGGATACGTCTCAAAACTACACAAGACGTAATGAACCGAAAAAGCCACAATCTTCGCTGTCAACAGCATGAAATAATAGACAATGGAAGCAGAGCAAGCACGTTCCTAAAAAATCAAACGTGGAATAAGGTGCCATGGAGGAGTGAGCTTCACCTGGCGACTGGATACATTCGCAGTATGCCCCTTATCATGATTAAGAAAAAACACATAAAAATCTGCAAACAGTTCAGCGAGTAAATAATGGCCAAACAATTAGAAACAGCCATCATTGTATCATCTGTAACACTATACTAAAAATGATGACTTCAAACGAGACTGTTAAAATCTTCTTTTTTTTGTCCTTTTTTTTATTAAAGAGAGTTGGATTAACAAAAGCAGAATTAATTTCCAGTTTCTCTAATATACCATTCAAATTATGAGCAAACAAAGCTGACGTCGTAACCTGCTGACCAGTCACCAGTATACTAGTATACTGATCGTGTAATCTACCTACTTCTTATTTCACTTCTGCATTGTCGAAAACAGAAGGATGAATGATTTTAAGATTGACTTATCGCTTTGTCCAAAATTTCAACATCCATCTGACACATTCAATCCATTCTAACAAAATGTCGATGTATGTTTGTAAGAAATACAAGAGTAGACTTCAAATTGAAATATGCTATGTTATTTGACAGAACATTATGAAACAGAACACATGGGATCGGAAAAAGAATCTTCAGGCGACATATTTCTGATAGAAAATTTACATTCCTTCATATTTTTTTGCATGAACTGTTGGTTATAAACCCAAACCGATTGCACCTTTGGCATATGTTGACTAAAGCTGGAAGCTATCAGAGTGTTTAAGGATGTAAAAGGCGGAGATAACGAACAGAACAGTTAAGAAACAATTTAGCACATCGGCGAACTGCACTGTGCAACCTGGATAGGGTGTTTATGCCGAAGACGCTTATAAGTTATCAAATGTTGCTTTGACTTTTAAAATTTACCCATTTATGATCTGTATGTAAATATTATAGCACACACTTGAAACTGCAGCAACTAAAAAAGCAAGTTTCAACTAATACATGTATGCGATAAAAATTCAAACCCCATATTTTTGACATTATTATTTAATAAGCTTCATTTACGTCATATTGCACTCTGCACCTTTCACTTTCGTTAATTATTGCCTTTGTTTTATTTTTTTCTATATAAATATAATAAACTAATAGAACAGATTTGGCAGTACACATTTGGATTATTATTGAGAAGAATTTAATATTTGACTGCGGAATTTATTAACATCTTCAATATAATTATGTTGTTTTTGTTATGATCGTTAGGATCCTCATGTGTTTTCCATGACCTATATCAGATCTCAGTTGATTCGATACACAAGAGTG
This sequence comes from Saccostrea cuccullata, assembly GCF_032062105.1. Taxonomy (NCBI): domain Eukaryota; kingdom Metazoa; phylum Mollusca; class Bivalvia; order Ostreida; family Ostreidae; genus Saccostrea; species Saccostrea cuccullata. Next base: position 267,931 of record NW_026926399.1, read on the forward strand.
TGCTCTACCTAACTGGTACAACTTCTAAAACGAGGTAAATTATTGACAAATAAGTTTATGAAACAAGAATATCAGAAGTCTCGTTTAACGTCATTATTTCGATAGTTCTATGGTCGATACAATGACCTTGTCTGAGTTGTCAGCAAATACAATTTATTATTGAGTCAAATGATGAGTGACGTTTTTGATATTAAATGTTAATCCATCATTTACACACTAAATTGTCGACGAATTTTTCAGTTATTTCTCGATCATGACAAGAACCACAAGGCGGGTGTGCGTGCCCGGTCGGCAAGGGATGCTTATTCTTCAGTAGTGCCTGGTCCCATATTTGATGTTCTGGAGGTCCGTGTTTGCTCTGCTGATATTTTGTATTGTTTAATGAACGTTTGAGCTTGAATATTATCCGTTATCTCCATGAAGGATATGGAGATATAGAACAGTATTCAATATCAAAGTCCATAAAGCAATACAAAATAGGAACAGAACAAACACGGACCTCCAAAAACATCAGAGGTGGGATCAGGTGCCATGGAGGAATGAACATCCCTTGCCAACCGGTCACATCCGCCGTGTGCTGGTGTCATGATCGGGATATAACGGAAAAATTCGTCGTCAATTCAGTGTATAAATAATGGACTAACAATTAGTATGAAAAACATCAGTCAGCATTTAATGCAATGATAAATTGTATTTGCCGACAAGGTCATTGTATCGACCATAAAACTTACGAAATGATGAATTTAAACGAGCCTGCTGATTTTCATGCTTCATCAACTTGTTTGTCAATAATTTACCTCGTTTTAGAAATTGTTCATGCGTAGAGCATGCTCTTGTTATCGAATCAATTGAGATATATAAATTTCGTATGCAGTTGATGAAGGTATATTGCTGTATAAGTAAGGGAAGTTGACGATAGAAAAGTTAAAGTCATTACTTTATCATAGAGCTTGGTTGTAAGATTACCATTAATGTCTTTTTCAAGTAAAATATCCAAGTATGAAACAGATGTGTCAGATTCTGTGGTATCTTTTATCTCAAGGTCATCAGGATATCGACATAGGAATGGAAACTACCATTGTTAATTGACAATACGTCGTAGATATATCTAAATGTCGAGTTGAAGGCCACAGCAAGTGTTTTATTCTTTTCACGCTTAAGATTTTGCACAAATTCTGCTTCATATGAATACAAAAATAGGTCTGCTAATAACGGAGCGCAATTGGTACCCATGGGATTTTCCAATAAATTGTTGGAAGACCTGGTCTCCAAAAACCACATAGATATTGCCAATCAAAATTCAAACATCTTTTTGATGTCAACTTCAGAGTACTTGTGTTTGCAATCAGAATATGTTTTAACAAAATAATTTTGCAAATGACCAATAACAATGTTAGTAAATTTACGAGTCCTATTTTTATTGAAAAAGCAGTTGTCAATGATATATAAAAAAAAGCCTGGACTTTAATTTATCATGGGTAGTGGTTGTGTTTAAAGTTGAAAAGTAGTAAGTTTTTAAGCTGTTGATTTTGGTAAAATCTTGTGATTTTAAATTGTCCGAAAGTTCTTTAAAATTTTTGAGTATCCACATCTGATTCACACCACTTCTTGAATATACCGGTATTGTTGCATAGTACTCTTGAAGCTTTTCCTTCACTACTGTTAATATATTTCATGGAAAATTACTTAATGATTAATAGATGTTTGTTTCAAAAAATAGTTCTTAACATTAAACAACAGAGATACAAAACTTGGATCGGAAATATATGTCAAATGCATTTTACATACCACATGTAAAAGTGTAAATTATGCCTTTTGTGAGTAAATTCTTTTATAATTCTGAAAAAAACTGCAATTTCAGTGTTCAATATATTGTTTATTGGGGTAATAGACTGAAGTTTATGGCTAAACATTTTCCTAATCTAGAAAATTGTCTCTTGATTTGGATAAGTATTAAATTTCATGCCTGATTTCATTTCAATAGCTTGCCCCCAAGTCAACTTTTTTTCACAGTTTTTTTTTATTGTGTTTATTTCTAGATCCTTAATTATTCTCAAGGTCCATGGCAACACGTGTCCTTTTTATATCCTATGAGGTGTATGGGCTCAATATGTTTCACGTATTTTTATCTGACTGATTCTCACCTTCTCATTTTCCAAACCTTGACATTTTCATCCTTATTAGCTAGAGGAAATGATTGGAATGCCTTTTGACTTGAAGAAAATTAATGCAGTGTCTTAAACAGTAATCTCAAGATTCCATGGTTTGTTGAGAAGAAGGAAGTAGACTTGATTGAGGATCAGAAATTCATCATACCTTTACAGGGGTCATATTTCATACAACTTCATAATCTAGTAGTGTCTGCGGCCAGGCAGAATAAACAGAGACCAATCGAGTCCGCCCAATCAATACTTCTATAAATAGGAGACGGATTGGAGCCTCTTTACTTTATCCTTTGACAGTCTGCTTCTCTCAACACATGTAAGTATCACTCGTTTTTGTTGTTCACGCTTTTTCACATTTTTCTTTCTTACTTTATGTCGTCTTGAGAAAATATTTTTTGTAGAAAACCTTTTTAAATTTATTAGAACATTGTAAAATTACTGTAATTTGCTTTTTTAAGCTTTCTTCCTATTTCAGAAAATATATATATACTAGTATTCACTTATCATTTTAACCTCTTTTTAAAGTAAAAGTACATATTTTGTTTTGATGCAATGCAAAGTTTGGAGTTTTGAAATATAATTTTTAAGTTATTTTTTTATGTCCTGCAACTTTTGCGTCAGCTAAAATTTAAAAAATATAAATGGAGCTTTTTATTTACAAAGAAGAAATTAAACAACTGCTGAATTCTATTTAATGACATGCTCATATAAACAACAAATCTAGCACAAAGTACAAGGACAAAGAATACTGCTAAACTTATATTTAAAAAAGGTCAAAGAAAAAGCAAGAACTACTTTTAGTGTCGAATAAAACCATACCATATTGAATGTCCTACATATCTAATGTGCAAATTCATATTTATTGCTTCAGGTAAATTGAAATGTGTGCTTTTCACAAGAAAGGTCGATCACAAAGTCTGCCTAATTGGAATGGCGACCAGGATGACAAATTACATTATAGATTGACCATCATGGGCGCCGCCGGGGTAGGCAAGAGTTGCATAATTTCCCAGTTCCTTTACGATCACTTTATCAATGAGTATAAAGAAACTGTTGAGGAGTTTCACCGCCGAGAATACACCATAAACGGCAGAGACTTAGTTCTTGACATTCTAGACACGGCGGGTGCACATTCATTTCCGGCCATGCGCAGACTGGCTATTTCAACGAGTGACGCTTTTGTTCTGGTATACTCCTTAGACGATGAATCTTCGTTTCAAGGCGTGAAATATTTGCGAGACATAATCTTAAGTGAACGAAAAGGTGAACATGTGCCGATAGTCGTCGTTGGAAATAAATCGGACATTTCGGATGAGAAGAGAGCTATAATGCGTCAAACGGCTGAATCCATCGTGTGTTTTGACTGGGGTAACGGGTACATTGAAGCTTCAGCTAAAGACAACATCAATGTCGTCGGAATATTCAAGGAAATTTTGAGACAGGCGCATGTTGAGCTAAGTAATACACCACTACCTAAGAGAAAGCGCTTTGGCTCAACGTCCTCAGAGGGTTCTGACATTTCTTACAGTTCGGAGACGAGGAAAAGAAACAGTTGTGTTATTACATAGCTAGCCTTTCCCCACTACCATTCCTTTTGTAAAATGTTTATAAATAAAATATAAAAAAGAAATTGCATTTGAGAATGTTTGATTTTAATGTCCAATCAGTATTTTCTTGTACAAAGAGAGCGTCTTGAATATGAAATATATTTTCCAAGAACACAAATAGCACTTATTTGCAGTTAACTGATTTTAACCATAGCCCAGCTCCCCAAAAGCACTAGGCAGATGTCTGTGTAGCCTTGCTCTTTAGGAAACTTTAACTCCTTTTCATTCTGGTAATTGTAAAATAAGTAAAAGCATTTTGACAATGTTAATGTGCTTACTATCTGTATCTCAATGAAAAGGTGTAAAAATGTAACAATTATAGATGAGAGAAGACTTCAAATATATAAATTCAAAATAATTTTATATATGGCATATTGAAGAAGTACTGCTATAATTCTAGTACTAGAATTAAATGACATTGACACTTTTGGAAATGCTCTAAAACATTTCATAGTCAAGGAACTTAATTTTCGCCTGATTGTGCAAGGACATCTGAATTCAAAAATGTCATTCTTGCTTATGATTATTGTTTTAAAGATTATGTAACAGAAAAAAAAAATTCTGCCATGATTTAGAAAAATAAGATACAATATAAATGTCTTGCGACAATTTCGCTTTTTTTAAATTCTTGGTTAATACCTGTCTTTTATTCAGGCAGCGTATATTATACACCCTTTTGCTAGAACCTACCTCTATCATTATGTTCCCGTTTTATGTCCTGGTTAACTAGTGAACATGATATTTTCTTTGTCTTATATCGAGAAAACACTAGATCATGGGTTATACCTATAAATACATTGCTTTCAAGAGTCTGCGTCTCTTTTGCTCTTGTCGGTTATATGCATCACTTGCACTCAAATGGTCGTAAATAAAAGGCTTTCTCGTGCGTCCACGAAACAAACAGATATTTCTGCTCGCCGAGGGAGCAATATGCCTCTGAATTTATTTCTATAGAGAATTCATAAAGAAAAGAAATTCCAATATATTAGATTTGTCTCTACTTCGAGTTCATTTTTATCTGGCCTATGTGTCTGCAAAATACTCGGTCAAGAAACAGATTCCCGGACAACAAGCGGTCATTCCTTTCTAGGGCAGAAAATCGATACCATTCTCAGTACCCGAGTTTTTTTTCCCTTCAGAATACTATATCATCGGTGTTAGACAGAGATAAGCTAGAGACTCCGTTTATATAACAAAACTCCGTATAAATAAAAAAAACCCACCCCTTTTCTACAAACATGGCGATAGAATAACAATAGTAAAAACCAGTAAAGTGAGTACAGAGTATGTATGTGTTCTTTTAAATGCCTCATTGAAATCTGTCTATACAATTGTACTTCATTTTTAAAACGAGAATTCTTCAGTGGAAGTAAAACTCTATAATGATAATCTAAAGCAACTCGACCCATCTCATTTGAAAAAAAAATTGAGCAAGCCTATCCTGCATGAATACAGTTGTACTATACAGAGTTTGGTAGTGGTTATCGACCCTCTGGGTCAGCTAACTCTTACACCGACATTTTTTTTTATAATTTATGTCAGTGATTTATGAAATACTATAGGATGGAATATCAAGATAACAAACAGCTTTCATGCTCTAAAGTCCACTGAAATAATATATATCAGTAGAGGAAACACGAACCTGTAAAATCATCAGAGATTGATGTAGGTGCCATGGAAGAGCAAGCATCCCCCGTCGGCCGGTCACGCCTGTCTGTACTCCATTCCACAATTGGGCAATACTGCAGACAATCAAGCGCAATGGCCCGACGATGTACATAAAAAAAGTCAGCCAAACACTCGACCTAACGAGAGATTGTATTTGCTGACAAGGTCAGTATATTGAACCTCGCAAAATGTTGACTTTAAAAGACGTGACTTTTGATATCGTTGTCTTACCAATCCGTTTGTCAGTAGTCAGTCTAGCTTCAGAAGTTGTATGTAAGTATTTTTAAAAAGCATATTTTGCATATCGAATCAATCGGAAGATATAAACTTTAGATAAGGTGAAAAATGGTTTATTGCCATTTATTTTATTAAATATTATAGCTAGAATTTTATTTTATCATCTTTCTTCATACTTCGTAGTTTTATGTGGATCTGTTGAATTGCTATATAGAAGAATCAAAACAGGTAGTTCACAAAGAATATTTGGCTTTTTGTAGTTTCATTTGAATGGATTTCATTAGTTTTTATGTTTTTTATCGTGTTTTGATAAGCACATAGCTGAATGAATTTATTAGATTTCAAAAAGCATTCATTCTTCGTCATTACCCTCTGAAATGTTTGTTTGCCATCAAAGCAAAGAGAGATTAAATTTATAAAAACTTAGACTTTTGTACACAAATCTGAAACCTGTTTTCTTATAACGCCGCCTGTATAAGAAAGCTGGATTTCTTGCACCAGGGCTATTTTAACCGCAACTACAATAAACACAAGAAAACATTGATGTAACCATCAATTGTCGCCCGGGAAATATAAAGTAAACAATGAAAATGAGCCTTGTTCATAAAACCGCTTCGATATGTGTGAAAAGGTATGCGTATTATTGATGGAGACGATAGTCGCGAATATTTTGAAAACTTGTAGTCGGATCAAAATCAATCAAAAACGATACAATTTTAAACTTGATCAATTCCTAAAGTAAAGTTTGGCTGCATAAAATATAAATTGAAGTTAGACACACGCATCACCTATATTTAAAAATGTATTAATTTTCAATTTTAGGATATAAACCATGAACTGCGCAGAGTACGTTTTTATCCGAGAAGTAAAATTTGATGTTCTAAAAAAGAGGGGACCTGTCGTTTTTCGATAGTAAATGATAATCAACTTTATATATTAAATGTGAAAAACATATACATTTTTACAGATTCACTTCATGGAGGTAAATATATTATGTATCTCGTAGTTTATAAACGGAAAGAACATCCTGATTAACAATCTTTTCAATGTATAGAAAACCTTTAATTCTAAATAACTACTCCCACCCCAATCCCCATACACCAACACTTAAACTTATATGTATGGAGCAGCCCGGTCCTCCGGGCTGCAATAACCATGGTCTACGGAAATTTCTAAATTACAAGCGGATATTTCATGGATACACATCTGCATGTTTTATTTTCTTTCCATGAGTTAGGCCTTTTCATGCCAAAATCGAGAATGAGCAAATATTAAGATAACTAGGTATGAACTTACAAACTGCCGCTGTAAGTCAGACGATGTTCGATTTGACGAAAAAGGCCAACGCTTGCAGGTTCCTTAATTGGACTAAAGACAATAAACACAAATTGTATTACAGCCTAATAATCCAGACCTCAGATGTTTGCAGACTAAATCATTGTGTCCACTTAACAATACAACGATTTGTCGCTTTCGGAGGACAAAAAATCATTAACAAAGTACGGTAGAACAAAATCTGAAAAACAGTGTGGCAAGGATAGACCCCATGTCCTT
>NW_026926400.1:0-27134 GCF_032062105.1 Saccostrea cuccullata
GGGGGGTACTTTGATTAAAAATAAATTAAATCTGCCCTTTGATAAGCAATGGTGCCTCCTTCAAAATTTGTGAATTTCATGGCTTTTGGCCATGGATTAAAACACGAACCAATTACAATCGATGGAAAGTTGTTGCATAATACTCAGGTGACCTATAAGGCCCGTGGGCCTCTTGTTTTTAGACCGAGCTGTATTTTAGATACAGAATAGTTGGCAAATACAATACTGTATACAGGGCTAATACAGAACGGAAAGTAGCTCCGCCCACCACAGCCCCGTTCTGTATTGCTAATACAGAACAGTAAACTTCAAAGAAAAACACCGCTATCGTGTCACAATTGCTTCTTATGAGCAGTGATTAATAAAAGAAGGCGCTATAGGGTTTGGGTTTGTTTTACTGAGGAGCAATTTTAAGGATGCTACTGGGCATTCTTTTTTAAATTATTTGTTGCATATATTCTTTTTATTCTTTTGTCTTGACATCCTTGTATTGTTTTTGCTTTTTTCGTGAGAAAGAACAACATATCTGCGTTCGTTGTCATCCCTCTGAAATTTAAATGAATTAGATTTTATTTGTTCGTGAAACTCAAGTCTGCGAGTAACGTAATGAATGGCAAGATTATAGAAATATGACCAATCAAAAGGCAGAATTATGGGGTTATCATGTCTGTGCAAGTATTCACTGATTTCGCTCTCAAGTATTCTTTGGTGATGATGTTCATATGTTTAGTTCGTCTTGAAAGTCCGCTCCCGACATTCTGAAAAGTGTACAAAATAAACTGTGTTAAAGTAAAAAAAATTGAATTATTACAAATTATTAAGAAAGCGAACCACAACAATTGTAATTAGTCATTTTATACTTGATTAGACCACGGGATGTTCCGTCTACCTGATAAATACACAAGGGTCACGATGAGTGTTATCGATCATCAGGGGATGCTTATTCCTCCATCATGTCCATGTGGCACATTTTTCTTCTCGAATAGAGGAAAGCTCTTTCTTAACGAGGCCGAGTCTAATTATTTGTGCCCTAGGGATTTTAGTAATTTTTTGATAATTAATTTTTACCGTTACATTTATTATTTTAAGATTAAAAAGTCGAATGTTCACCACCCCGATTTCTTATGGGGCCATCTCAAAAGTTGTCAAATTTTACTATTGGACCCTATGGGAATTTGTTGGAAAAGCGCCAATTTATCACATTTTTTCCCCCATATTTTTTGTATTTCTGCACTAGGGATTTCTTTTTCATTCAAGTAGATTAAGGTTATTGTAAAAAGTCACCAAATTGTGACCAAAACAAATCACCATCTAGGTTGGTCTAGGAATTAATTATACCCCCGCTCCGAAGGAGAGGGGGGTATACTGTTTTACCCTTGTGTGTCTGTCCGTCTGTCTGTCTGTCTGTCTGTCCGTCCGTCCGTCTGTTTGTCTGTCTGTCTGTCTGTGTGTCCGTCCGAAACAAATTTTCGTCGCAGTTTTCTCAGCAACCACTCATTGTAGATGCTTGAAATTTTAACACAATCTTCTCTGAGGCATGCCATTTGGTGGGATACATTTTCGTTTAAATCCGATATCAACTTCCTGTTTGTCTGTGCGTCTGTCCGTTTCATACATCACAAATTTTCGTCGCAGTTTTCTCAGAAACTACTCATCGTAGATGCTTGAAATTTCAATACAATTTTCTCTGAGATATGCAATATGGTGGGATACATTTTCGCTTAAATCCGATGTCAACTTCCTGTTTGTCTGTGCATCTGTCCGTTTCATACATCACAAATTTTCGTCACAGTTTTCTCAGCAACTACTCATCGTAGATGCTTGAAATTTTAACACAATCTTCTCTGTGACATGCCATATGGTGGGATACATTTTCGCACAAATCTGATGTCGAACTCCTGTTTGTCTGTGCGTCTGTCCGTTTCATACATAACAAATTTTCGTCGCAGTTTACTCATCAACTACTCATCGTAGATGCTTGAAATTTTAACACAATCTTCTCTGAGACATGCCATATTGTGGGATACATTTTCGTTCAAATCCGATGTCAACTTCCTGTTTGTCTGTGCATCTGTCTGTTTCACAAATAACAAATTTTCGTCGCAGTTTTCTCATTAACTATTATTTGTTTAGGCATATGCCATATTGTGGGATTAATTTTGATATGAATCTGATGTCAACTTCATATTTTTCTGTGCATCTGCCTGTAATTGAACTTGTGTATATTAACATGATAGTGCTTATTTACATCAGAGCGGGGGTATTACTAGTGAGCATTGGCTCACAGATTTCTTGTTAGTAAGGTTTTTTTTTTAACTCAATACCTCTAAAATTGCCATATTACGGTATAAATTCATATCAGTGTTGAATTATCGGCACGTATGATTTTTTACGGTAAAAATAGCAATGTTTAAATTGCTAGTATGTTTCTTTAGATGTTCTGTCATCAGTTTTTAGTATAATATCTATGGACGTCTTGGATATAAATGCGAGTCATGCGTCATTCTTCAGCGTCATTCATTGATTACAAAGTCCGAAAATGGTGACGTCGTTAGAGCCATTTCAGTATTTTAGGTCACCTGAGTCACTCAGGTGACCTATTGCCATCCGTGTTTGTCCGTCGGCGTCCGTCGTGTGTTAACATTTAAACATTTTCAGCTTCTTCTCTGAAACCACTAAACCAATTTCAACCAAATTTTGTATACAGCATCTGTGGGTGAAGGGGAACAAAAATTGTGAATTTCAGGGTCCCTGCCCCCCTGGGGCCTGAGGGGTGGGGGCCAAAACCACTAAAATTAATGCAATCTTTAAAATTCTTTACTCCTGGACATCAAGCAGTCAAACTGTTTGCATGGTTGTAATCAGCAATGAGTCCTCTACCAAAATTGTGAAATTCATGGCCCTGGGGTCAGGGGTTCTGGTGCTAGGGCGGGGCTAAATAAGTAGGTAGTGAAAATGCATTATTTCTTTGAAAATCTTCTTCTCTGCTCCTGGGTATTAAACAAACCAACTAAGTACATAGTTATGATGAGCAAGAGTGCCTCTACCAAAATTGTGAATTTTATGGCCCCAGGGTCAGGGGTTCTGGTGTTAGGGCGGGGCTCTATTGATAATATAGTGAAAATACATGAATTCTTTGAAAATCTTCTTCTCTGCTCCTGGTTATTAAATAAACTAACTAAGTACATAGTTATGATGAGGAAGAGTGCCTCTACCAAAATTGTGAATTTTATGGCCCCAGGGTCAGGGGTTCTGGTGTTAGGGCGGGGCTCTATTGATAATATAGTGAAAATACATGAATTTTTTGAAAATCTCCTTCTCTGCTCCTGGTTATTAAATAAACTAACTAAGTACATAGTTATGATGAGCAAGAGTGCCTCTATCAAAATTGTGAATTTTATGGCCCAAGTCAGGGGTTCTTGTTTTAGGGTGGGGCTCCAATGATTATATAGTGAAATGCATGAATTCTGTGAACATCTTATCCTTTGCTCCTGGTAAATGTGCTAATGACCTAATTACATATTTAAGGCCAGGATATATTTTATTTTCAGTTTTACAAACCCTCCGCTCAAGGTTTTGAATTTTCAGAAAAAAAATTTCTTTCCGATGTCAAATTTGAGTCGGGATCGAGATTTCAAATTTACGAACTCGCACTTCCGGTTTTACGATGAAACGGCGGGTAAATAAAGCTAGATCTGAGAATATAGCTTGGTTTAGTGTAAAATTCATCGATAAGAGTGCCATTCAAAACGTTTCACTCGTTCAAAGGACAAATAAAATACTGACGACTTTGTTGCACAATGACATGCTGGTGAGATAACTATGTATTCGTTTCAAAAGTATCTGTCTGTAAATTATTTCCCTCCCCCAGGTCTTAAACTGCCCGTGGTAGCTATTGCATATTGCCAGCGACATTGTTTAGGTCTCTGTTGTAGCTTACAGTATCATTCTTCAGAAAAGGGTTGCTTATGCATCAGATGTAATGAATAAAACTATGGCAGAAGTTAAGTCCATTTGAGGAAGAATAAACAATAACCTGAAGAAATTAAAAAAAAAATTAACTATTAAAAGGCAAGAATATACAAATATATACAGGCATATAGTATCATTTGTATCAGCCAGAAAAATTATTTTACACTTAATTGAAAAAATGTTCACCCTACTCCCCAATACTCCCTGTCTGTTTTATGATAGGAATTATAATTTTAGGCATCAAGTAAATTTTAGAACAATGTCTACACATATTAAAAAAATGAAGATATATTGAAAGACTTTTAAAGAATTGATTTTTTAAAATAAATTTTGATCAACATCACAAAATTTATAAAATAAGCAATTAAATGTTCTACTTTCCTATTTGTAAGCATTATGTGTCCAGTGATAAGGAGCCTAATAAAAAAGTATTAGGATACATTTAGCATAAAAAAGAATGTACAAATATATTTATAATTGATTTATCAAAATTTTTTATTGCCTTCTCCTGTGGGACTTACTTATTCTCATGTTCATAACTAAACCTAAACATAAAAAATGCTGGCGTTATAATGAAGAAAGGGGCCTCTTTCAAAATAGATAATTTCAGGGCCGCTGGGTCAGGGGTACCAGGGGGGGTACTTTAACTAAAAATAAATTAATGCTTTGAAATCTGCCCTTTGATAAGCAATGGTACCTCTTTCAAAATTTGTGAATTTCATGGCTTTTGGATTAAAACATGAACCAAATACAATTGCTAGAAAGTTGTTACGTGATACTCTGGTGACCAACAAGGCCTGTGGGCCTCTTGTTTTCTAGTTACTGTCGTAAAAGCACATTTTTAGACCAGTTGGGGTTACAGATAATGTTAATTTTGTATTAAAATCAAAATATTTGGCAAAGGTGAAAGTCGCACAAATGACTCCATGAAATTAAAAAGCTGCACAAAGTCATGCGCACTCGAATTAGACTCGGCCTCGTTAAGTAAAAAGTTACATCAACTAGTGGATTATTTAAGATTAAGAAGACACTCAACTGTACGTTATGAGCAATACAGAATTGTCTGAATGTCACTTTAAATCTTAAATATACTTAGCATTGAAAATTTAATATGAAGATCTACTGGTTAAATAACTCCCTAAAAAAGCAATTTTATCAATTCAATTGTCAATTTTATATTTTTTTTTATTTGCTTTTTCATCTTACAGAACAAACCTTCCTGATTTCCTTTGTGTTACAAAGATATCAATGTATTCAAATATTGATTTTAAAAATATTAGGATACTTGTGATCAATGGTAACATAATTTCTCCTTCTTGAGATATTATTTACAAAGAAAACTGACTATTCATTCAACAAAATTAATCCTTAAGCAGTTACAGAGTTGGTTTTGGTTTTTTTTATTTTCAAACTGAAATTTTAGGTTAGAAATATCATGAATATAGAAAAACAAACAGCAACAGTCATTTAATTCTAAAACTAAAATGCTGATATATATATATATATATATATATATATATATATATATATATATATATATATATATATATATATATATATATATTTCAATTTATTAAATTTCGGAAAGAGTGGTAATAATTTTGCTGCAAATCTACTTAAAATCTACTTGAAATAAAATAAAAGTTGGTCAAAAACTACAAGTAATTTTAAAGATGCAATGAATCTCTAATTAAACAACACTTGTTCAACTACCAATGCAAACTAAGACATCTAACGTACATATGAAATGGAGTAGCTAATAAATTATTAGTCTAATCACAGTGAATGCAAAAGGAAGTTTTGGTGCACTTTTAAATTGTGTACTTGACCAAACAAGAATGAACAAGATCACAAGATCTTGCAGGTTTTTCCTCCTTCTCAGCATCTACTTTAGTTGTCTTGAATTTATTTGAAACTTAAAATTGAATATTTTGGAACAACACGCGTAGAATCTGGTGCAAAGATAAAGTACGTATCCTCTGTTGCTGGTCACACCAGCTCTGAAAAAAGGAATTGTCCTTCATAATGTATTTTATTTTCGAAATAAAATATAAAACATGATCGTCCTTAACCTATTTGGGTTGGACATTACATAATTAAAGATCCTCTCCATTGCCAACGGGTTTATTCCCCTATATTCACATCGTAATCAAACACACGACGCCCGTTATTCAATTTGTACAAACCGTTGCAGTTATGAGACTATACGAGGGGTGATCAAAAAGTTCGAGAACTATCTCTATATCTACAAAACCACAATACAGACTAGAAAAAAAATGGCACACTCATAGCCATACAGATGTACATTAAAATTGGAGAGGACTAATTTAAAATTTAATCAACACTGCAACCAAATTGTGTTTCTTTTATGGAAGTTATTCAGTTAGTTCGCGAACTTTGATCACCCGTCGTAACTTTAAAATCAAAACGATTCCTTGCTTAAGTTACACGCCCCTCAATTTTTAAATTAGTTTAAGTTATCATTGGTCAGCTCAGTCATACTTCCTGGTTGATAAGTTTCTTCTATATTATATAAACTCAAAAATGACAGACTCGTCTAATTTGCAGCAAGAACAAGTCACTGATTACTGCAACAGTTATTAAGTGGAGATGTACCTTCTCTTATTTAATTTTTATATTCTTTGGTCTTCAGTAAAGAGGTATGTTTCTTTTTCGTTCTTAAATTTTCATCACTTCTCTCTTTATCTTATTCGTAGATACAAAAATTTATTTTTTTAAATATTTTTTCTAGTTGCACAAACAATCAAGAAGCATACCAAGTTACAGTATCGTATATAAGTTATAACGTGTGTGTTAAAAGTTTCCTCTGGTGGTGGTAAGCAGTGAAAATGATATAAAATCTTTACTTCTATCAAATTGATTTCATGCATGCGAATAGTAGTATATTGATTGCATTTCCATTGTTTTTTCAGCACTAGGCGTGAAAATATTGTCCGATATCGGCCTGAAACGCGATATCGTTGTTGTACTGGCTGGTCGGGCTACAGGTGTCGAACACGTAAGTATACATGTAAATTATATATAACAGTGCGACATTTAACTCCGGACACGACATTTGTCCGGACTTTCGCCAACCACTTTTCCAAAGGTACATAGAAAAAATTTATGTCATCCGGTGGGATTTTTTTAATCGCACAACATGGACTAACCTTTACACCTGAATATCTTCCAGTTTAAAAGATATTACACCTGAAATCAAGAAATCCCATGGGATTATGGTGGGATTTTCTCTCCTAACCAATATCCCACCATTATTCTGTGGGAGAAAAATGAGTTCTGTGGGATTTTTTCTCCTATAGAATCAAAATTCCCATTTCTAACCTTACATGGGATTTTTTATCCCATAAGTTGTGAAATGGGACAAGAAGTTCCATAATTGTCACAAATAGGATTAAAAGTTCTCTATCATAATGTTTTATAGAATATATTATCCTACAGGAGAATGGAAATTGTTTTTATGTCTTTAATTCTTTCCCTTTCAAAATGTCAGTCCTAATTCTTTCCATTTATCATTTTACATTTAGAAAGTACATGCTATTGCAAGCAAAATAATATCAAATTGGCAAAATTTCATTGAAAAATTAAAAAGTTATGCTCATTCAAGAGAACACACCATTCCGATTGACAGAGTATAACATGATGATGAATTCTCCCTATGAAAATTTCAGTACTCTTACAATTCATCATTTTACATTTAGAAAGTACATGCTATTGCAAGCAAAATAATACCAAACTGGCAAAATTTCATTGAGAAATAAAAAAGTTATGCTCATTCAAGAGAACACACCAGTCCGATTGACAGAGTATAACATGATGATGGATTCTTCCTATGAAAATTTCAGTCCTCTTACAATTCATCATTTTACATTAAGAAAGTACATGCTATTGCAAGCAAAATAATACCAAACTGGCAAAATTTCATTGAGAAATAAAAAAGTTATGCTCATTCAAGAGAACACACCACTCCGATTGACAGAGTATCATATGATGATGGATTCTCCCTATGAAAATTTCAGTACTCTTTCAATTTATCATTTTATATTTAGAAAATACATGCTATTGCAAGCAAAATAATATCAAATTGGCAAAATTTCATTGAGAAATAAAAAAGTTATGCTCATTCAAGAGAACACACCAGACTTAAGTACAATTATCGGAGTAATATGACATGATGATGGATTCTCCCTATGAAAATTTCAGTCCTTTTACAATTTAACATTTTACATTTAAAAAGTACATGCTATTGTGAGCAAAATGATACCAAACTGGCAAAATTTCATTGAGGAATAAAAAAGTTATGCTCATTTAAGAGAACACATCAGTCCGATTGACAGAGTGTAACACGATGATGGATTCTCCCTATGAAAATTTCAGTACTCTTTTAATTTATCAATTTACATTTAAAAAGTACATGCCATTGATGATTGCGAGCAAAATAATACCAAACTGGCAAAATTTCATTGAGAAATAAAAAAAGTTATGCTCATTCAAGAAAACACCCATCCGTTTGACAGAGTATAACATTATGATGGATTATCCTTATAAAAATTTCAGTACTCTTTCAATTTATCATTTTACATTTAGAAAATACATGCTATTGCAAGCAAAATGATACCAAATTGGCAAAATTTCATTGAGAAATAAAAAAGTTATGCTCATTCAAGAGAACACACCAGACTTAAGTACAATTATCGGAGTAATATGACATGATGATGGATTCTCCCTATGAAAATTTCAGTCCTCTTACAATTTATCATTTTACATTTAGAAAATACATGCTATTGCGAGCAAATAAATACCAAATTGGCAAAATTTCATTGAGAAATAAAAAAAAGTTATGCTCATTCAAGAGAACACACCAGTCCGATTGACAGAGTATCACATGATGATGGATTCTTCCTATAAAAATTTTAGGCCTCTTACAATTTATCATTTTACATTTAGAAAGTACATGCTATTGCAAACCAAAATAATACCAAATTGGCAAAATTTCATTGAGAAATAAAAAAAGTGATGCTCATTCAAGAGAACACACCAGTCCGATTGACAGAGTTTAACATGATGATGGATTCTCCCTATGAAAATTTCAGTCCTCTTACAATTTATCATTTTACATTTAGAAAATACATGCTATTGCAAGCAAAATAATATCAAATTGGCAAAATTTCATTGAGAAATAAAAAAGTTATGCTCATTCAAGAGAAAACACCAGTCCGATTGACAGAGTAATTAACATGATGATGGATTCTCCCTATGAAAATTTCAGTCCTCTTACAATTTATCATTTTACATTTAGAAAGTACATGCTATTGCTCTTATTCTGTATTTTGTGTTGATGTGCAGTGCTAAGTTTGAACTATCTCATAGGATTTCAATACATATTTATAAAAAAAAAAAAAAAAAAAAAACCTGAGATGCTTGATATTAAACAATAGTGCTAGTATCCCTATTTAGCTTATTTCACAAGGTCTGTAGCTATCTGAAATGTACTGTTTGTACAGTGCTAGTATCCCTATTTAGTTTATTTCACAAGTTCTGTATCTATCTGAAATGTACTGTTTGTAGACTTTGAATTCAAGATTATTGGTAGGAAAGTTAAGTACATGTGTATACTTTATACACAGAATTCACTTTTTATATATTTTTTACGTTCAGTTTCCTTATCTTTTTTTATTCCATTTATTTCTTCAATTTGGACAATTTAAGTGTGAAATTGTGATTTCTAGGATAACATTAAAACATGTCCACTGATGATATACAATATAATTAACACATTATTTTCTTTATATACCAACAGTTCTAATGAGAGCTCTTTGAGTATTTACTATAATTTAAATCAATGATCTATAAATTGTCATTTTACTCTATAAAACTTTCAAAAAAAATCTTTTTCGTCCAAAGTTTCTTAAATTAAAAGTTACATTGGCTATTATTGTTTAGATGAAAAAATAAATCAGGTAAACATAAAGACCATAAGTATTTTAAATCTATAACTTACGTACTAGAAAGGGACATAACTCTGTAGAGAGTGTCGTATTATGATTAGTGTCCCAGATCGGACATATATATTCTTTTAACTAAAGTTCAAGCTATAAAACTTTATAAATGATACATTTTTATATTATCGATAAAACAAAAATAGGACATATTCATAAACGCGTCACAAGACCCCACTTCGAGATATTGACTCTGTTGACTTCTAAACGCTTTAGCTTTGGACGGGTCTATATTTTTGGACGGGGGTGTCGATCCTAAGTTAAGCTCAATGCGTTTCTTTTTTTTTATATTTGTTATCTGAGTTTTATTTCAAAGAAAAAATTATCAACTTCTGTAGTATAACCTGTTTTTCTTAATTTTGCAGTAAACATGGTAAATGTTTGAATACTAATAAAGCAACTTCAGTCTGCTGTTAAACCTACCCCCCCCCTCCCCTTGCTAACTTCCAAGAATCCAATATCTTCACCCCAGATCTCGATAGGGTATGATACATGTATGTATATACCTAGAAGCAATTAAGAGTCTTTTGTTTTCCCCAGGTAGCAAAACTGTCACAATTTGCTTGGAACTAACAAAACATACACAGGGGATATTAACACTCAGAGAGTCGAATTAGCAACTGAACCTCATGAAAAACAAACTCCATGCTTTACTAAACCTCCGGATTGATTAAGTCATAACTTTTTTTTTCATTTTCAATTTTAAAATTTAAATCCAACATTTTTACACCATTCATAATTGATAGCAAACAATAAATATAAAATTGTATATATTTTCCCCCTTAAAAATATAAACTTGAATCATGTTTATGAAAGTAAAATGAATACTCGTATAATAGCTTTTAATTTTTCATTCTACGTTTCACAAAATGGGATTTGAAGAGACAAAATTTTATAGGTTACTAGCTATTGATTATCACATGAAGGATATTTGGTGAATGATACATCATACATGTAGAAGGTTAACAATATATCAAAATGCCGTGAAGAAAAAGAAGACGGGGCTTTATTGAGGCTATGTACTGCTGACTGGACTTTCAAACGCTAACCATGCAAATAAAGTTTTCTTGACGTTTCAAGGGAAACATTTTAGAGATACACAGAGACTACCCCCCCCCCCCTCCACTACCCTCCTCCTTCTTATCATGTTCTCAATGATCATGATCGATGTCCCATTTATATTAAAATTGTTAATATTTTTGGTATTGGACATTTTAATTACCATTATTTAAATTTTTGTTGTTGTAAATACTACCATGGGTATTACCCATGGTAGTATTTACAACAACAAAAATCTGGAAAAAAAAAATAGGCCTGATAATTTATTTCATTTCTTTTTCCTTTTTTTTTTGCTCGTGAACTGTGCATTGTTGAAATTAAAAAAAGATAAATCAATAAATAAAAAGAAGCAGCAATATTCTATCTATGGATTCACTTCTTAAAAATTCTGTGCAGAAGGATGCATTTTTAATTAAATCCCTAGAATTACCCAATGCCAACCAAGGAAAATAAAAAACGGCGACAAGACATTATGAGGAAATTTCCACATGTAGATGTTGACAAAGACCTGCTCTA
The DNA here is from genome assembly GCF_032062105.1 of Saccostrea cuccullata. NCBI lineage: Eukaryota > Metazoa > Mollusca > Bivalvia > Ostreida > Ostreidae > Saccostrea > Saccostrea cuccullata. The sequence continues at coordinate 11,565 of NW_026926400.1, forward strand.
TTTTTGTAAGTAGATTTAGAATTAATGAATTTGTTATTTATTTCACATGTTACTGCATGGATCATAGATTTTTTTTTAGTCTAAAGATCTAGTATAAGATCATCCCGTTTCCTCTGATTTTATAAACAGATTTACAGTGTCTTCAGATGTTATGAATTTCTGTCACTGTAAAGTGTTTGCAAAGCTAGCAGTCTAGTCGATGGGGATATTCAGTAGTACATTATACAAGTTAACAAAGTAAATAATCGTCAGAAAATTATACACATCATAATATTATTCTTTCGTTCGAATTTCCTCAATGACAATTAACGTTGTAGTACTCGTTCGTTCGAATATTCTCAATGACTTGAATGTGTACACAAGCTGATGATTGTACTTAGAAATATATTGTCATGTCTAACTTTGTCTGTAATTTGCAAGTTACAGTTTATAAGTATCTTGATCATTGTTGATTACAGTCATCAGCATTACTGATTAGAAAATTAATTCTTATCTTCTCTCAGACATGGTTTAAAGTATCCCACTACTGTAGTGTACTATAGGGATTAACAAACATTGTGTGTGTGTTGCAAGTTTTATTTCTTTTCTTTCTTCTTTTTTTTTTTTTTTTTTTTTTTTGCTGTCAAGATAATTTTTGAGATATAATATGGGGATCAGTGTTTAATGATTATTACATGTCATGATGGACATAACTAATCACCCCAAAAACTCCTACTTACATTGTTTGGAAGTATCCAAATATCAAATTACTTAATCTTGTTGATCCTCTGAAGTTTACCTAAGACATGTACTCACATGATTATTGATATAATCAATTCTTAAATTGTTTTTTTTTTAATCTCTGAAAAACAGTCTTAAAACTTGAGTGAAAATCAATCTTTAAACTGCTAAACTCATTTTTATACTATGAATACATACTTAGGAATATCATTATTAAGTTATCTTCATGTACTTTTGAGGGGAAAATTATACATCTGTGTGCATATTGATCCTTATGTGTAAGTAAATAATAAAAGACACAAATGCTAAGACTTTTTTATTTTACATATTTATTTGTAAAAATATTTTTTATTACTTTGAAATGAAATAGAAAAACATTCTAGCTTTATTACTAATAATATGATTTTTTATTAGAATTGATAGGGAATTGGATATTTAAGAAATAAAGTTCACTTTTTCATGAATGTTGCAGTATAACCTGCATTGTTAATGTAGCATAGATTTAAATTACACAAGGACTCCCATGCCAATTTCAATAGTCATCGCCCACTGACTTCAAACACAAAGGTAGCCGCACAAGAATTACATGCATATTTGGCCTCCTAAGTGTCAGACACAGAGATGGGTGCACATGAGATTTTCATGAATATTAGGCCTTCTTAGCTCCTGACCTATCGACCTGCCTAATTTACATTCCCGTAGAATTATTAAGAAATCAACTCTCCTAACTTTCAAAGAGTTACCACAGAGAAAAATAAAGTGCCCCGCCACAGCATGATATGTCCGTCAAATATTGTTCAATAATCATAAATTGGTTTAGAGTGAAAGAAAATCAGGTAACCTTGATTAACAGATTGACACAGATTTCAATGATCTAATTTCCATTTCTTATCATGTTGAAAATATTGTACATGTATACATCTCTAAGAAACTTACAGTGTAGGGATTAATTATAACTAATAATACATCATATAATTCTAAACTAGCTGTGTTAGAGCTTAACAAATATCTATCTGCAGCTTTAAATTGTTTATTGAATATTTGAATGCTACAGTCTAATAAAAAAATAAAAAATAAATCATTCTTTAGACTATAAAATTCTAAGTGAGACATGACTGCAATTTGTTGCAAATATATAAAAATTGAAAAGTAAAATTTTTTTTTCAATGAACACATGTATAATAAGCTTTAATTACATTATACAATACTAATTTAGTTTTAATCATGTACACTAAAACATTAATTTCTTTTAATTACATTAAATCAATTGAAAGATCTTAATCTGGAATATAGCCATCAAGAACTCTTAATTAACACAAGCAACTATGAGGTCACAGTGACCAATTTGACAGGTTGGCCATAGCATTTTTATATCAGAGCAAATTGAGTATTATGACAATCCTAGGCCTAATAGTTTCAATTTATTGGACGGACAATGAAGCCTATATACATGCATACATTAGCTTTAATAAAAACAGACATGGAAATATGGCATCATGACATCATGAAAAATTCTAATACTTAAAACTTTTACAGATACTGGTAACTGTATGCAGAACATGCACAAAGTTTCATTTATGGTATATTTAAAGATGAAAATAATTAATATTTGTACTTCGTCCTCTTAGGGTGAATTTTAGTGTCAGTCATTTTGGCTGGATTGAGAAAGGATGACTGCACTTAAGGAAACTTAGAAATTGCGACATAATTAATTTTAAAAATGGGTACATTTCTTTTAATGGTAGAAATAATGTCACTGCAACTTTGTGTATTTACGTTAATTAAAATCGTCTTAACGAAGTTCGAACAGTTTTTATTGACCATATTCTGGAATTCCATAGGATAATGAGTACACCCACCTTTTTACAGGCTTAATACATAGTCAGCGCATGTTTTCTATTTTTCTACATTTTATGGTAGTTGAATATTTATATATTATTAAAAATCAGAGCAACCTAAAAAGAGAAAAAACTGTTTCTTTGTGTGTGTAATTAACCACGTGATTTCTATACCCAGGTAACTCTGTGAATACTAAATTTCCATCACGTGACGTGTAAGGAAACACGCATTCTGCTAGGCGATAGTGATTGTCCATATCTGTTTCAAACCATACCCATCGAGCCACGGGTTATTCTTTTTTCTCTTAGATATCTTTAAGATTATTCTTATCTTAAAAGCGTTTCATTTTACTATATTTATATATTTTCGAGTGTATTGTATGTCTCTACATGTTCGTAGTATACAAGAAAAAAAGAGATTTATTTGTTATGTTTTGAACCATCGCTTATCATGAACGTCCAAAGTAAAATCCAGTAAATAAAAATAAAATCATACCATCCCCAGCACGCTCATTCATGGGGATAAGAAATTAAGAAAAACTTCAGTAATTTTGACGTTTTTCTTTCTTTTTTTTTTTAAAAAAAAAAGTAAAAAGTCAGACCTGGATTTATGTGTGTGTCATCTGACATCGGCACATGAAAAATTCTGACATCAGGCCATTAATTGCTGTTGATTATCAATGGCTACTTCTATCGGTCGATATTATTTGTTACTAGTTATATACTTTATTTGAAAACTTATATATAGTAACAAACATATGCCGAGAGTGTGTGAGAGAGAGAGAGAATGCACCAAATATAAATACAGTAGTTATTCTAATTTTAGACCACTCTTCACAACATTAGCTCCGCCTTTTATGCATATTTATAAATCTTATATCCAATCAAGGGCAGATAAGTCTAATTTCCCGATATTTGCAGAGAGGTGGGGTAAGAAAACAACAAATTATTTTATTGCAACGGTGAATTTTATGACATTGCCTTTCATTTCATTTTGGCAAAAATGATAACAGAGATTGAGAAATTTGAGTGATTGATTGTTTGATACTCAACATGTTCAATTCATTTTCTAAATTTGGTGAAAATTTAATCCATGCTTTGTTATTATACATGTAATTGATTTTGTATGATTTATTCTATTTTTTCCTTTAACAGAAAATGAAGATATATATACTGACATATAGTGTACATGTACCTTGAAGATTTGTCCCCCTTGTAAATACAAGAAATGCAAAGGTAATTCTTTGTGAGAATAGAAAGAATTAAGGAATACAATGTAATAAAATTTTTCAAACCATACAACAAAAACTACTTTGAATAATTAATATGCAACCAACCATTTACAATTAAATTCTGCAGTTTTATTTAATATTGAAAAAAATCAAATTTGATAATTTTTAGCTCACCTGAGCCGAAGGCTCAAGTGAGCTTTTCTGATCAGATTTTGTCAACTTTTCACATTTTCGACTTCTTAAGAACCAATGGGCCAGAAAACCTGACACTTATCAGGGCTCTCACACCACTTTTTGGGACTGGGGCCGGGGCCGGGGCCGTTCAAATTGGGAAAATAACCATCCTTTTGGGAAAAGTTGGATAACCAATATTCATTTTAAAAAATCCTCAAATTTTGCTTTTCTAGCATTTTTTCATCTATTTAACTCTGGTTTTGAATACAGATCAAACATGGGTACGTAGGCTATTTATGAAAGTACATTAGCTTTTTCATTACTATCTTTGAGTGTTGATATTGCGGTTATCTGTCTTTCTGAGTGACAGTCGCTAGTCACATTGTCCCGAATTTCCTCGATCACATGGACAAAGTATAATTGCTTACCAATACAGCGCGAGACTGATCATGCCGAAGCGTGCATGGGTATGTTTCTACGTGCAGTTAACTAATATTTAAGTGAAATGTCTTTTTTTTGAAACCAAAATGATGTTTTTTTGTCGAAACTACATGACAAGATACTCTGAACTCATAGTACACATTTTGATAAAAACAATAACCTGGTTCCCTGAACCAGTTTACAAATGCATTTGGCGCGAACTAATAAAATAGTGGTACAGTTTCACTTTCATTTTCAAGTGTGTTTTGTTTGGGGTCTTTTTGTGATTAAGTTTCATGGACTTTTATTTTGTAATTAATATTTTGCTATGAAAATTGGGAAATTTACACCTTTCTTTTGAGAAAAAAGGTACTTTTTTTGCATTTGGAACGGGGCCATTGAACGGCCCCAATTTTAGAGAATCGAGAGCCCTGCTTATGTTGAAGCATCCTGGGATAGTGTAGATTCTAAATTGTTCAAATTATGACCCCAAGGGACTGGGTGGGGCCACAATAGGGAATCAAAGTTTTACATAGAAATATATAGGAACAGTCTTTAAAAATCTTCTTCAAGAGAACCACTGGGCCAGAAAAGCTGAAACTTATGTGGAAGCATCCTGGGGTAGTGTAGATTCTAAATTATTCAAAATCATGACCCCTGGGAGTTGGGCGGGGCTACAATAGGGAATTCAAATTGTCCAAATTAAGACCATTGGTTAAGAATTGCATGACCCAGTCAAAGCTTCTCAGGTGAGCGATGTGGCCCATGGGCCTCTTGTTTAAGCTCTACTGGTCAGAGACCAGAAGAGCTTATGCGATAGGAAGGTGTCCCTTTGTCGGTCCGTCTAGTTGTCCATCCGTTGTCTGTCCGTGGCATCTAGTTGTCTAACTGTCCATCTGTCTGTAATTTTTCAAAACACTACTCCTCTGTTTTATTCTGATTTCAATATAACTTGGCACACAAGTAGACTGCACTAAGGTACATAGTGCATTGTTTTTTTTAAATTTCAATGAACGGTGCTGCCATGGTTACTAAAAATAGAAATTTCTGTATAAAAATTCCTTTAAAACACTACTCCACCTACAATTTTGGTATGATTTCAATGTAATGTGGCACACAAGTAGACTACACTTAGATACATAATTCTATTTAATGCTGTCTGTTGCAAAGTTTCAAATCCAAGTGCTTCTTTTTCTTTGTTATGCATACAGACCAGTAGAGCTACAGTCTCATCAGAGACTTCTTTATTATCCTTTTCATCACACCGCAACTTTCTTTTTTTCAGTATACACAGATATATGTACATACACATAAAAGGAGACATCATCTCATGATCTGTGGATCCATTGAAAACTTTAAGGACAAAACTGTTGATAATTCATTCATGTAAAGAGTGTTGACTTGAATATTGAATATCTAAATGGAACTAAGTTAGAGAATTAATTTAATAAGTATTATATTGTATATTACTCTTTTTATTCATCTGTCAAATTTCTTAATTAAAAATTAAACTTAAAGGCTTAAATAAGGATTTTTTTCATTATTTTAATTAGAACAAGTTCTTTAATTTATTTTTCTCTTACATAATTGATAAACAGGCATTTAAGGTCATGCGCAATGTAGTTTGCACTTTATTGGGTTCTTCCCTGGAGTTCAATAGTTCCACTAAAGGAAGGACCTGTGTGCAATATTTTTATTGTCTATATATGGATTTGTAAATCTCCTCTAAAACAGTTTTGATGAAAAAAAATCTGGAATTTATGTTTTGTAATTTTTTATACATTTTTCTTTGAATAATGCAAAAATTTTCAAACTTTAATATCTTTTCAAAATCCCTGGAAATGCATGCTGATTTTTTGTCTAAAAATATGTAATATGGTACATGTATTATAAGTTTAAATATAGAATTTCTTGAAAAATTATCAGTAGGTAAGATACCTTGCATATTTCCTTAAATGTAAAATGAAGGGATGTGTACCTTTATTAAATGAACTAGGGAATTCATGAAGTGTGCATATTTATTTAATAGTGTTTTATTTTGCATGCACTATGCCTAAAGGCAGAGATTTTTTACCGGGTGGTTAATTCCAGGTGAGGGGCTTATTTTGTACAGGTGTGAATGCCTTGGGAGCTACCAGTCTACCTGTGGCCATCTGTCTCCTAATTCCTATACACAGGAAGTGGTTTAATACACAGTGAATTACCCAGATGTCAAACTTTACCTGTGTTGGGGTTTTGAGACAATTTTGAATTTAAATAGAAGTAATACAAACTTTCTCTATAATCTATATTGATTTATTTATGAATGTTTGAAAACACCCCTACCCATTCAAAACAATTATGATAATATCATACTATAAACTCAAATATTACAACAAAGATTATTTTAGATGTTAAAGTATGTGTTAATAAAAAAAATAAATACTCCAGTAACAAGTCTAACGACCATATAAGACTTAATGTTTCATTCACTCCAAAGACTCCATGAATTGAATGAAAAGAAAGCCTTGTTAATTAACTATATTTTTAAAAAGAAAAATGTAGTTATTTTTGACACATGGTGCGAGTGCACTATGTGTCAAACCCTGGAAATGTTTATAATACATGTAGGCATATAGTTTTGCAAATTACTACAGGTAAAATTGTAAATATTTTTATGCATCCCTAGTATAATGTCATCTTGTGAACGTGCGTCATAATCTTTTTCTTTCAAATTTTTCTTGTTCATGCTTTAGGTATAATGTACAGATAGTTTTAGAGAATAGTATTTGACAAAAAAAGGGGGGGGGATTACAAAGAAAATTTAAAAGAATTATTTTGAATGTTAATTTTTCATCTGAAGTGTTAAAACTCTGCAGAATCTCAGAGTGAATGACTCGCCCCAATAATATATATTTTTTACTTGGAAACCCATCATGTGCAGTGCCAAACCCATAGTCGAACAACTATTTGGCATAGTATGTTTATGCTACAGTGTATTTAAATCCTTAATAAGAAAAATATGCAAAAAGAGTTCTTTCTTAATTGTATATTTTTTATGTCACAAAGACAAACTGACAGGAAGCATAATAATTGAAAATATGCATTTATTACAAGAAAATTTAATTCCTGAAAGAAGCTGAATAAATTTAAGCCACTGAAGTAAAAATCAATTAAAATTAGATGAAAAATAAAAAAAAATAGTGCACTACAGTCAGTTTAGCGCCATGCGTGAAAATCCAACATCGTTATTTAAATTACATGTAGATTGCTGAAGTAAAAGTTTAATACCCAAAATCTTTTGCTATATTTGCATCCGCGCTAGTATTAAAGTGAGCTAAAAAAAATTAACTAACTGTGGCCTGAATCTCTTAATTTTATATGTTTTGGGTTCATATGTCCAAAATCAAGGTGCATACATATGTTAAACAAAGAAGAAACTTGCAATGGCCTAAGGTGACTTATCAGTTGAATCCATGTCAATTTTTTTGCATATAGTTATTTTATGTACCAAAAATAAAAGTAAAAGATCAAAGAGTGCTTTTATTAAAGAAGTAACCATGGTAACAGAACTAAGGAAAACTTGTCTTCTACTGGATGATAAGAAACACTGAGTAGATATACCACCGCAATTTTTGGATCCATGCCCTTTCATCATGTTTATTTTTGAACGGGTTCAATGAACTGTCAAAAATTATGGAAATGTTTCTAATTAAGGTGTAGGTAAAATGTTTTGAAATTAGTGAAAAGGTAAAATTGTTAAATATTTTTAATGCAAACTACCAGTAAATGTGACACAGTAATGAAGACGGTTGACTATTTTTTTTTCAACATTATTTCTTGTTACATTTGTCAGAACGGGTTCGTTATGTGTAAAATAATTTCCAGCTGTCATTGGAACAAAAACAAGGCATGATCAGGATCATACAAAGAAAATTTAATTGTAAAAATAGGTAAATTATTACAGTTTGTTCATCTGAATAAGTTTTAAAACTCTTTGAGAATCTCAAAAAGAATGAAAAATATTGAAAAACAAAAAATTTCATGTGATTTTTTACTTGGAAACCCATCAGTTTAGTGCAGCAAACAGGCAAAGATCTAACAACGTATATGGATCTGATCTTGTTGTAAAGCTTGACAAATGACACTTCGAAAAAACACAATAAATTGCATTTTAATGATTAGGAGGAAAATAAACAAAAAAGATTTCCTTCTTTCTTAATTGCATTTTTTTTTCTCCTAAAAGTTTACAAACAAGGAAGTTTTAAAAGAAGGTAATCTGGGGAAAAACATACAAGGAAATTAATCTTTTTAATAATTTAAAAAACTGAAATTTATAGAGATAATTAAACCACTTTTTATTTTTAGTGCTATTTCATTTAAAATATTTAATCATTTGAAAAATAAAACATTACCCCACTGCCCCCCCCCCCCCCAAATTGGTTAATTTTAAGAAATAAAAAAATGGTGTAGGAAACACAGAAACTTAAATGAAAATAAATGATTAATGGTAGTTAAACTGTTCAATATTTTCTTTATTTGGTTTAAAACTGTTGTTTCTTAATCCCATGGGAGAATTTTTTTCTATTTTGAAATAAAAATGGGATAAATCCCACATTTATAAAGAGATGGGAGATTATTTTCTGTATACAAAAATATGGGAGATTTTGTCCCATTATAAAGCATTTATGGGATTTTTAAACTTCTATGGGAGAAAAAATCCCACAGAATACCCTTTTCTCCCACAGAATAATGGTGGGATATTGGTTAGGAGAGAAAATCCCACCATAATCCCATGGGATTTCTTGATTTCAGGTGTAATATCTTTTAAACTGGAAGATATTCAGGTGTAAAGGTAAGTCCATGTTGTGCGATTAAAAAAATCCCACCGGATGACATAAATTTTTTCTATGTACCTTTGGAAAAGTGGTTGGCGAAAGTCCGGACAAATGTCGTGTCCGGAGTTAAATGTCGCACTGTTATATATATATATATATATATATCTTGATTAACTTTTAAAATTTACGCTTTAGATAGTAAATGTTTATTGTGATGTCAAGAATTCTTCTTTATAGTATCGCATTATTATTATTTAAAAGAAAAATTGATCTGTTTGATATTTACATTAACCCAACAAATTTGAAGCACGACACACGTATCAAGTTATGATCAACTGCTTCCAGGAAACAGAATGCACTCTTATCAAAGAGTTAACAAATAACTTTATCTGAAGAAGGATATGGAGATAACGAACAGTATTCAATCTCAAAGTCCATTAAACAATACAAAATAAGAGCAGAGCAAACACGGACCCATCAAACATCAGAGGTGGGATCAGGTGCCATGGAGGAGTGAGCATCCCCCGCCGACCGGTTACACCCGCCGTGTGCTCCTTGTCATGATCAGGAAATAACGGGAAAAATCCGTCGTGAATTCAGTGTATAAATACTGAACTAACAATTGGTATGAAAAACGTCAGTCAGTATTTGAGTCAATGATAATTTGTATTTGTTGACAAGGTCATTGTATCGACCATAGAACTTATGGAATGATGACTTTAAACGAGACTGCTGATATTCTTGTTTCGTCAACTTGCTTGTCAATAAATTACCTCGTTTTAGAAATTGTTCATACGTAAAGCATGCTCTTGCGTATCGAATCAACTGGGATATGCCTATATAAAATCCATATGCAGGTGAAGATGGTATATTGCTGCATTAAGGGAAGTTGACAATAGAAAAGTTAAAGTCATCACGTTCATCATATAGCTTTGTTGTTAGATTACCATTAACGTCTTTTCAAGTAAAATATTCAAGTATGAAACATATGTGTAAGACTCTGTGGTATCTTTTATTTCAAGCTCACCAGAATATATCGTATCGACGTAGGAATGGAAATAACCATTATTAATTGACAACACGTCGTCGATATATCTAAATGTCGAGTTGAAGGCCATAGCAAGTGTTTTCTTCTTTTCACGCATAAGATTTTGCAAAACTTCTGCTTCATATGAATATAAAAATAAGTCTGCTAATATTCCAATAGATTGTTGGAATACCTGGTCTCCAAAAACCACATAGATATTGTCAATCAGAAACTCAAGCATCTTCTTGATGTCAACTTCAGAATACTTATGTGTGCAACCAGAATCTGTTTTAACAAAATAATTTTGCAAATGACCAATGACGAGGTAAGTAAATTTACGAGTTCCATTTTTATTGAAGAAGCAGCTGTCAATAATATCAAAAAGCCTGGATTTTAATTTGTCGTAGGGAATTGTTGTGTAGAAAGTTGAAATCTAGTCATTATTAGATGAAACTAGAGGTGCGGTGAGCAATGAGCTCACTAAATGATACCCCCGCCTTCTACAAATGTATATGAATTTGGAAGACCCAAAATATGTGTCGGATCAAAAAGTAAAATAGGAAGTGCACAATGGCATTATGTAATAAAGATTCTCTAAAAGTTTCATCATATTTCATTCAGTGGTATTAGAGTAGTTGCGGATAAAAGATGGGTACCCAAAAACGTAACAGACAGACGGACATCCCACCTTTAAAGCGAGAGGTATAATTATACCCCCGCTTGAAAAGCGGGAGTGTATATAATAATCGTTAATTCCGTCCGTCTGTTACGCTTTGGGGGTACCCAACTCATTATTATTATTAAAAAAAACTTAAAAATAAAACGTGGTTCTGGCTTGTTTTCCTGATTCACGGTTGTAATGAACTGATTACGGGCTTTTTTGTGGATTACAACGTGTTATGATATACAATTATGGATTGTTTAGATGTTAGAGATCACCAATTTATCAGGTCTGAGTAGGGTTGTCACGCACGGGTGCTTGCGCCTTCGGATTACGCAATTTCTTTGTCTGAGGGTAACAACAGTTGTCATCCTACGCGTGAGGGAGACATCACGAATTGTCTCACCTTACGTGACATGCTCTAAACCAATCAGATTAACTGCATAATTCTGAAGGATAAAAATATTGTTTGTACTTTGCAACAGAGACGATGTATTAACACTGGGGTAAACAGTGAAGAAAATTTTGATAATGACATTATCCTGATAACATCAAAATGGACAAAATGCAGGCTAGATCTGACGGCAATGTAAGAGGGAAATCATGTGCTATTCGATCAGCTCTTAAAAGTATACTTCAGGACACAAGCGTTAAATCGTCTAAAAATTATATAAATTGATGTTGATTCATGAAAATCTACACTGGGTATTGATTGGATACTGAAGTCCATTTCTTGTTTATCTGATTCGGTAAAGAAACTGACAATTGTAGGTCAATATATGGCGCCCAGTTTAGGTCCTAATACCGATGATATCGAAAGGGGCTTTAGCCAAAATGCACCTATTGCAACTAATACCAGACCTTGTTAAGAATTTATTAATTGGAACCAAGAAGACTTGAATGATTATTCATTGAATGATTTTAACTTGATTTATCTAGAGAATTCCCCAAGCAGTCCTTTAGTAGTAGGTATTGTTCCCCAGATTACTTTAAAGATGAAACACCTAATAAAACTGGAACTACAGAGAAAATTGATTATGTAGATGATGAATGGTATATCCCACAACTTAGTCCAGACGAAGCCGCTGGTTCTAAAATAGAGACTGGCTTGGCTATAAAGCTGTAAATGCAGCTCTTTTAGTAAAATCAAGTAAAGAAAGCATGAATGACATTGCTAAAAGGTACAGTAGACCAGAAAACTGTAAATATCTTTAAAAAAAAACCCAAGGGTTAACAAAGAAATTTGGGATGCTATGAACAAAAATACCCACTCTTCTGATCTTGCCTTACAAGAAATACAAACATGTATGGCTCAGGGTTTGATTCCCATTGTTTCATTGGCAGACCAGTTGGCAAGTTAAAGAACTACACATTCAAAAAACAAAGTCTGTTATCTGACTCCACCAGTATGTTGGGATATAGACTTTATAACTTGTCTATGAGAGAGAGAGAGGAATAAAGAGTTGTTTAAACCCAAGGAACAGGTAAATTTGAAGTTCGGAAATTTATGTTACCAAGCAATCTGTTGGAGATAAATGTGTGACCAAACCACGCACGTAGCATCGTTTTTGAAAGTGGGGGGGGGGGCAACCTGAGAAAATTTTTTTGTCTTACCTAAAAAAAAGTTGACAAGCAAAAAAAAAAAAAAAAAACCAAAATTTACAATTACCCATACTCGAAAATCCTATTTCGTGGGGGGGGGGGGGGGAGGGAGGGGAGGAGGGGGGGGGGGAGTAGTGGCCAACCTTTTTCAAGGCAAACTTCCTTTACACTTCCAATTTTTTCCTATATTTTCTTGCTATGTATATACTCTGGTAAAAGGTGGGGCCAACCATCTTTTCAATAGACATTTTCTATAGTAAAGGTAATGTTCGGGAAAGTGGGGGGCCAGGCCCCCCCCCCCTGCCCCCCCCCCCCCCTGATACTACGTGCCTGCAAACTTTAAGATTTCAATGATATGAATAAACATTCGTTGGGTTCCCTTAAGGGTCAAGCTTCTTTTAATACAATCAAAAACAATTCTAATACTTTAAACTTCCGGGGTGTTGCTGTTGGTCAAGGTTACCAACAGCAAAACCAGTATCAAGGCTGGGGTAGGGGGCTAGATTTTCAAGTGAATATGTTGTAGGTCGACTGACTTTGGCAGATTTTGAAATGCATATTAATAAACTGGAACTTTTCGCAATCAAGTTCTCAATGAAAGCGTTTTTCAGTGATTATAGAAATTGTCACATTGGAATAAAATCTGACAATACAACTGCAATTTCTTTTAATATAAATGCAATGGGTGGAATCACAGGTACCTGTGGACAGGAACACCCCCCCCCCCCGATATTAAGTCCCCGCGAGGCTGATTGGACATTTTTTCAAATACCCCACTGTAATTATGAGAAAGAAAGGTACCCCCACTGGTCTTTCTAAGTTTAAAAACATCTATTTTATATCAACCTAAAATGTAGATTCTCGCCGTCTCTACATATATTTCTGTCCCAGTCCCTGTGTCTCGTAAGAATCCACAATATCTCCTTAAACATTATTCCAGTCAGAACGTTTAAATTATCTTAGGTAATAGCAACGGAAGTGCATAGAGAATGTTTCTCTCTAATTAGGATAACATTCCCGAGAAGAGTTTTGGCCAGAGCATAATAATCTCTCTCGGGTGATATAATACATCTCTATGCACTTCCATTGCTTTTACTGAAAAGCTTTTGTCGGTTTGACTCTGTGTCTCGTAAGAATCCCACAATATCTCCTTAAACATTATTCCAGTCAGAACGTTTAAATTATCTTAGGTAATAGCAACGGAAGTGCATAGAGAATGTTTCTCTAATTAGGATAACGTCCGAGAGAGTTTTGGCCAGACATAATAATATCTCTCGGGTGATATCATACATTCTCTATGCACTTCCATTGCTTTTACTGAAGGAAATTTCAATGTTCTGACTGGAATGCTGTTTAAGGAATTATCTATCGAGACAATTTTCAGACTCAAAAAGAGTAGATGCTGAAACCACATATCTTTTCTCGAATATGACATCAATTTTTCTTACCTGACATTGATCTTTTTGTTTTAAGATTAAATGCACAATAAGACACTTTAATATCTTGGACTTTGATCCAGATGCTTTTGAATTTGACGCTTTTATTTTTTAGTCCTTATATTTCCCCCGTTTTAGACTCGTTGGGAAAATATTAAGATATCATCAGACAAAGGAGATAGAGCTATTATATGCTTAATGCCTAGGTCACATTTAAGCTGATGGTCGCGCGACTAAATTTTTCTGGTCTTGTCGGTTGAAAGAACATGATCGGCCGATACAGTATCGGGCGACACAGAGCAGTCACATTAAGGGTCCTCCACACCATGTGACCTGTGACGTATATAGAGAAAAAATACTTTTACTTCCGCCTTTATTGAGAAAATACATGAACGAATTGTCCTACCACCGTTTGTAAACAATGAACACATGCTGATCATGGCATGATGATCATGGGGTTACCGATGAAAAGGATTGCGGTATTTTTTTTAATAAAAGAACAACAGACGTCTTGGATTATGTTAATAAAGATAATAATTCCTAGACAAAAGGTACCGGTGGGTATGACGAGAAACGTATAGGTTATTTACACTTTCAGGCTAATCAACCGAGTCTGTTTTTGATAGTTGAACATCTTGAAATTTCGGCACACTAATTTGTACGTTTCAATAATACATTATCTTATTGTGTGTTTATAAATCGATAAAAATCATGCTGAGTTGTAGTTTTCCTCTTTTATTTGTGTCCAGTTCAGTGGCCAGTATATTACTAAATATAGTATGGTGACGTAAGCGGAGACTTGCCAAAGTTTTTGAGTCCCCAGCGACAGGAAAGATAACTCCGAAAAAGGAACTTTGATACCAGAGACTTTGAAAATGTTTTTTCTTACATCAGTGCATTTAATTTTAATTCAATTTTTTGATGTAATCTAATTCATTAATGTTTCTCTCTACAAAAGGAGTCCTTGTTGATTTTTCTCGTGATGTATTTAAGAGAAAATGAGTTTTATGTACTTTTTATAAATGAAATAAATTTCTGTAAAAAAATGTGTTGATCGATAAAATTAAGTTTTTATGGTTATTCTGTGAGCTAAAAATATACGAAAGGGTAAGACAAAATTTTTTGTGCTAGGTATGAAAACGCCTTGGGAAAAATTTCTTGAAACTGTGAATTATTTTAAAAAATCAGTATAAATTACATTTTTATCCCTAGACAGTTTTTAAAGGTTGATATGCTTGTTAAAAGTAATGCTCATTAATATGAGTACATAAGCTGTGGGTGTGTGGAGGACCCTTAAAATTCCTAGAGACACCGATGACTTGGATAAATGACACAAAAAATCTTTTTTCTTTAGAATTCAGCAATATTTTTTCATAGATCTATATTCAGATATGTGACGTGAGTAATGTTTGCAAGGCAAAGTGGCATAATCTTATAAAACTGTGACTCACTATTGAAAATATGTGCAAAATTTTATATGGAATTGCATAAAAACGACAAATGGTGCATATCTAAGCAGCAAAGAATACTAAAGATTTCTTTATATGTTACGGATTAATTGTTCATGTTATTTCCGTTCAAAAAATTTATATCAATCCGTGCATCAAAATTTTGTTTGTGTTATGTCTTCTTACTAGGTTAAA